>NC_051079.1:14028856-14269184 GCF_004664715.2 Peromyscus leucopus
CTAGCATAAACCAGACACTTTGACACTCTTCTCATGCTTAAACTTTGCTGGGTTTCACATCTTGAAGGCTTATGCTGGGCAAGACAGGCTGTGGAAAATTGCTACGGAATTCTTGGCGAGTCAGGGCCACCCACAGGTTTCTCCTCGAAGACCTCCTCAAGCAAACTCCTGCCTCTCTTCCCCCGGTCTCTCCCACCACCCCTGTCCACTGAGCACTTCCCTGGCTCCACCTCGCCTTTCCTGCATTTTCCCATCTCCCCCCACCCTATTGCTTCATGGGATGATAGCCACACAGGAGGTATGAGAGAACGTTTAGGGGAAGGGAAGGTTGACATTTCTGCTTTTAAATTTACTAAAACAACTTAATTGCAAAGAAAGAAAATTGTAGGTTTCCAAATGCTAGGTTTCTTCCTCAGTCTGCTCTGTAATGGCAACGTGTGCTTAGGTGCTACCACACTGGGATGCGGACTCATAGGTCCATTCAGGTCCATTCTAGAATCAGTCTCTTCTCTATATCTACCACGGCTTCCACCATTGAAGACCAGGACCGGTTAACACAATTTCTGGGTTTCAGTGCAGTTGACAATGCTGGACTCTTTCAAAACTGTTAATAACTTCAAGTCAGTGACAGTAGAACCTCGATACACATAAGCTTGTCTCTTGCTTACTGACTTTTTACTAGAGTCTCTCTAGTCTTACTGTGAGACTCCAAGAACTGGGCTGAGCCCTTTACACACATTTGTTAATTCAATGCTACAACCCTGGAGGTTAAGTATTAGTATGGTTGGATTCAACGTGCATATAGAAAAAACAGGAGCTTGTGGGTGCCAAATATTGTTGCTTATTTTTTTGTTCTTTACTCTTTTGGGGACTCACCACCCAGCTCCCAAATAAGTCACATGGAAACTTGTTCTTGTTTTATGAATGCCTGGCCTTAGCTTGGCTTGTTTCTAGCCAGCTTTTCTTAACTTAACTATCCCATCTACCTCTTGCCTCTGGGCTTTTATCTTCCCTATTTTATATACCTTTCTTTACTTCTTACTCTGTGGCTGCCTGTGTAGCTGGGTGGTTGGGCCCTGATATCCTCCTCTCCTTCTCCTTTTCTCACTCCTCGATCTTCTCTTTTTCTCCTTCTATTTATTCTCTCTGCCTGGCAGCCCTGCCTATCCCTCTCCTGCCTTGCTATTGGCCGTTCAGCTCTTTATGAGGCCAATCAGGTATTTTAGGCAGGCAAAGTAACACAGCCTTGCAGAGTTAAACAAAGGCAGAATAAAAATATGCAACACATCTTTGCATATTAGAAATTCCACAACATAAACAAATATAACACATCATCAACAATATTCTGCAGCAGGAACCACCATCTCACCCATCTCTGTGGCCAGCTGCAGTTATCTGGATTGCTCACGCTCTATGCGAGATCTTAGGTAACCTCTGTGTACTTCCGCTAGATGCTAACAGAGCCTCTCCAGGCTGCACCCAGTTGGTAGAGCAGTAGTCTACTGTTCTTGGTTCTCCCTTCCCCGAAAATGAGCCCTTTGCCATGATCAAAGCTGCGCGATGACTGCTGCCTGTACATGCTGAACGCACGTCCACGATGCTCTTCTCCCTCCCACTCTGGGTTCCCCTCCTCCCCTCACTTCTGTCTCGCCAGCTCAACTCAAAGCTGACTTTCTTTGTGTGCTTTTCCTGGCCCAAGTCTGATGCTGCTTCATACTGGTTTTCTCGTGTATCACCCTCATTGTCCCAAGAAGACTTATGGAGAACAGTCTGCAATGTGACCACATCGGTTTCTCCCATGCCTACATGCATGATTCTGTGGCTTCTGCCTGCCAAGGGTCAGTCTCTAGGGCCACTAGATGGCTTAGCAGATGAAGGAGCAGCAAGACATGAGTTTGATCTCCAGAATCCGTGGTAGAAAGAGAATCAACTCTACAAGGGAGTTCTCTGACTTCCAACACGTGCATGGGGCACACATGTATACACACACATACAACACGTACACGCCAACAATAACAATAATATTCTTTATAAAAGAGTCATTTTCTGTCCTAACCGTTTGAAGCTGAGCTTGCTATTGAATATGACAATGTTAGAAAACTGTGAGGCCACCATGTAAGGAGCACGTGTTAGCCTGAGAAGGAGAGAAGCTTCAAGGAGCAGTGATCTCAGCTGTCCAACCTAAGATGAGTTGTCCTGTGTAAGCTTACCAGATGTAAGAGGAAAACCGTCACAAATCATCCAGGTAAACTAAGCTGTCCTGGATAGGAAAAGCCAGGCTGGCCAAGCTGGGAATTGTGAATTAATCAACAAACGTTTATTTTTATAATGTCAGTGTATCTGGGGATTGTTTGTTACACAGCAAAAGCTAACACACACACACACACACACACACACACACACACACACACATACACACACGTTTCTAAACTTTAGGTGCTGAGCTATGACTCACTTTACTGAATTCTCAGATTTGCAAATGAGATCAGATCCTCAATAAATGCCTGCTATTTTATGTTGTTTTGATTTGATTTGGTTTGGTTTGTGTTAGAAATGGAACTCTCACTGTATAGTCCGGGCTGGCTTTAAACACAAAACTGCCCTACTTCATCTTCTTGATTACTGGGATTTCAAATGTGTGCTACGATAGCCAACTGCTTGCTTCTGTGTGAGTGTGCACCGTGTGTGTGTGTATGTGTGTGTGTGTGTGTGTGTGTGTGTGTGTGTGTGCATGCACACATGTGTACACGGGCCTGTGTGGGGGTGTATGGAGGCCACAGGTTGATGTCAAGTGTCTTCCTCAATTGCTTCTTCACTTTCATTTTGGGGACAGGCTCTCTCACTGAACCTGGAGCTCACCATTCGGCTGGACCGGTTGGCCAGCAAGGCCCTGGGATCTGCTTGTCTCCTGCTCCAACCCTGCGGTTACAGATGGCGGCTGCCATGCCTAGATTGTATGTGGCTGCTGTCGAGTCAGGTCCTTATCTTACACAGCAAGCGCTTTTACCTGTTGAGCTGTCCCCCCAGCCACTCAGTGTTTTCTTTTGATGATAATAGTTGGAATCTGCAACAGTAAGAATAGAGCTGGAGTGGGGACAGGGCTAGCTGGCAGAGAGGAAAGAACCTGGGAATGCTTGGGAGAAGTTGAGTCATACTTAAAACCTGGAATCAACTGGGTGATGTCTGAGTCCATGTGAACCCACCTGAACTCTGGAATTTCCGTCATGAAATTCCCTTATCTTGAACGGGTGAGATGGATCAGCAGGTAAGAAGTGCTTGTCTTACAAATCTCAAGGCCTGGGTTTGATGGGTGGAATCTATGGTAGAAGGAGAGAACCTGCTCCTGAAAGTTATCCTCAGAGCTCCACACCCACACTGAATACACACACAACAACAACAACAACAACAACAATACAATAAGAAATTTCTCCATCGTACATAGCTCAGCTTGGTATTAACTTAGACAACACATGCTCAGGTAGCTGATACACTGGCAGGAAAGGGCTGCTCTTAGGAGGAGAGATGAAGCTGAGAAGTGAGCATAATGATTTTTTGCATTCATCAAGTGTGCAATCATGTGCCTGGTGTGCTGGGGCCCAGAGCAAGGAAGTATATCCAGAAGCTCTAGGTGTAGAGAGGACAAGCCTTAATACATCTGAGCATCTAGCTTAAGTTCAGTAGGAAGAGGACAGCCATGGGGCTCCTGGGTGGTGAGACTTGGGCTAAGCTCATTTTCCTGAAGGAAACTGACCATGCTACTCATTCCCTCTTTCTGTGGGGGTTTATAGAATTTTCCTAAGGCTGTAAGTTTGTGTTTTCTTTTCCTTTCTTTTTTATTCTTCCTTCTTTTTTTTTTTTTTTTTTTTTTTTGTTGTTGTTGTTGTTGTTGTTGTTGTTATTCAAGACAAGGTTTCTCTGTGTAGCCCTGGCTGTCATGGAACATGCTCTGTAGACCAGGTTGAACTCATAGAGATCCTCCTGCTTCTGCCTCCTGAGTGCCAGGATTAAAGGCGTGTGCCACCACTGCCTGGCTTCTTTTGGATTTTTAAGACAAGGTTCTTCTGTGTAGTCCTGGCTTTCCTGGAACTCTCTATGTAGAGCAGGCTAGCCTGGACCTCACAGAGATCTACCACTGCCCTGTGATTTGTGTTTTCTTAACCAGATTTTCTGTTAGGAACAAAATCTATTGGAGATGACCATGCGATCTGTGTAACCAGGTTCTGGGTTACCACACACTCTGATAGCATCGAAACTTCAAATTATGTAGTCAAAGAACAAAAAAGGGCACTGACCCATGGTGTCCTGCAAAGCTCAGTGACATCCTGCCTGACAGTCAGGGGCCTGACCACAGCTCCCAAAAGGATAACAGTGACAGTTATTGAGCATTGAGTAGTCACCATTTGCTAATGCCTTAGATGCTCAAATACTTCTTAATCCCCTTAGCAGCCTCCTGAGACAGACATGAGTACTTCTCTTTCGTAGATGAAGAAGCTGAAGCACCAGCAGTTAAGTGACTTGTTGGAAGTCACACAGCTGGGAAGGGATAGATAGATAGATTTGGGCCAAGTGTTTTGTTTTGGGGATCCGATAGCACAGCTTGTACCAGCCCAGCTCCTGGCTGCAGACAACGCCATGAGGGGACTCTTCGGCCTCTTGTCCCTTCCTCCCACTGGTTCAGTAGTTCTTTGGGGGGCTTTTGTAAAATGGTAAGCAAGAGGCCTTGGTGAGTTGGAGCCAAGGTGCCCAGTGGGTGAGGGAGATATGCCGTGCAGGCAGTGGACAAGGGGCCACAGCGAAGTTACTCACACCATGCAGACACGGCATCCATATGGAAAGTTTTATCATTAAAGGGGGAGGGGAGAGGGAATAGAGAGAAGGAGGGAGGGAGGAAGGGAGGAAGAAGGAAGAAGGAAAAGGGGGGAGGGTTTTCTCTTTTTTTTGTGATATATATTTTTTATTTTACAATACCATTAAGTTCTACATATCAGCCATGGGTTCCCCTATTCTCCCCCCTCCCACGCCCTCCCCTTACCCCCAGCCCACCCTCCATTCCCACCTCCTCCAGGACAAGTCCTCCCCCGAGGACTGTGATCAACTTGGTAGACTCAGTCCAGGGAGGTCCAGTCCCTTCCTCCCAGACTAAGCCAAGTGTCCCTGCATAAGTTCCTGGTTTCAAACAGTCAATTCATGCAATGAGCACAGGACTTGGTCCCACTGCCTAGTTGCCTCCCAAACTGATCAAGCCAATCAACTGTCTCACCTATTCAGAGGGCCTGATCCAGCTGGGAGCCCCTCAGCCTTTGGTTCATAGTTCATTTGGCTATTTTTTTTCAATAATTGAGTAAAACTGAAATTTATTATATGCCACAGTCGTCCTAGGGACCTCCATGCTATATATATATATATAGCCTTTATGGTTCTATGGGTTGTGGTCTGATTGTTCATTTTATATCTAGAATCCACCAATGAGTGAGTACATACCATAACTGTCTTTCTGGGTTTGGGTTACCTCACTCAGGATGATTTTTTCTAGTTCCATCCATTTGCCTGCAAATTTCATGCTTTCATTGTTTTTCTCTGCTGAGTAGTACTCCATTGTGTATATGTACCACATTTTTTTCATCCATTCTTCCGTTGATGGGCATCTAGGTTGTTTCAAGGTTCTGGCTATTACAAATAGTGCTGCTATGAACATAGCTGAGCATGTATCTTTATGGTATGTATCAGCATTCTTTGGGTATATGCCCAAGAGTGGTATGGCTGGGTCTTGAGGTAGTTCGATTCCTAATTTTCTGAGGAACCGCCATACTGATTTCCACAGTGGTTGTACAAGTTTACATTCCCACCAACAGTGGAGGAGTGTTCCCTTTGCTCCACATCCTCTCCAACATTGGTTGTCATTGGTGTTTTTGATCTTAGCCATTCTAACAGGTGTAAGGTGGTATCTCAGAGTCGTTTTGATTTGCATTTCTCTGATGATTAAGGATGTTGAGCATTTCTTTAAATGTCTTTCAGCCATTTGTAGTTCTTGTTTTGTGAATTCTCTGTTTAGCTCTTTAGCCCATTTTTTAATTGGACTGTTCAGTACTTTGATGTCTAGTTTCTTGAGTTCTTTATATATTGTGGAGATCAATCCTCTGTCAGATGTGGGGTTGGTGAAGATCTTTTCCCAATCTGTTGGCTGTCTTTTTGTCTTATTGACTGTGTCTTTTGCCCTGCAAAAGCTTCTCAGTTTTGAGAGGTCCCATTTATTAATGGTTGTGCTCAGGGTCTGTGCTGTCGGTGTTTCATTTAGGAAATGGTCTTCAGTGCCAATGCGTTCAAGAGTGCTTCCTATTTTCTTTTCTATTAAGTTTAGTGTAACTGGATTTATGTTTAGGTCTTTGATCCACTTGGACTTGAGTTTTGTGCATGGTGACAGATATGGATCTATTTGTAATCTTTTACATATTGACATCCAGTTATGCCAGCACCATTTGTTGAAGATACTTTCTTTGTTCCATTGTGTAGTTTTGGCTCCTTTGTCAAAAACCAGGTGTTCATATGTGCATGGATTAATGTCAGGGTCTTCAATTCGATTCCATTGGTCCGTATGTCGGTTTTTATACCAGTACCAAGCTGTTTTTATTACTATAGCTCTATAGTAGAGTTTGAGGTCCGGGATGGTGATGCCTCCAAGGGTTGCTTTATCGTATAGGATTCTTTTAGCTATCCTGGGTCTTTTGTTTTTCCATATAAAGTTGAGTATTTTTCTTTCCAAGTCTGTGAAGAATTGTGTTGGGATTTTGATGGGGATTGCATTGAATCTGTAGATTGCTTTTGGTAAGATTGCCATTTTTACTATGTTAATCCTACCTACCCATGAGCATGGGAGATCCTTCCATTTTCTGATATCTTCTTCAATTTCTTTCTTTAGAGATTTAAAGTTCTTATCAAAAAGGTCTTTCACTTGTTTAGTTAGTGTTATCCAAGGTATTTTATATTATTTGTGGCTATTGTAAAGGGTGATGTTTCTCTGACTTCTTTCTCAGCCCTTTTATCATTTGTGTATAGGAGGGCTACTGATTTTTTTGAGTTGATCTTGTATCCTGCCACTTTACTGAAGGAGTTTATCAGCTGTAGAAGTTCCCTGGTAGAGTTTTTGGGGTCACTTATGTATACTATCATATCATCTGCAAATAGTGAAAGTTTGACTTCTTCCTTGCCAATTTGTATCCCTTTGATCTCCTTTTGTTGTCTTATTGCTCTAGCTAGAACTTCTAGTACTATATTGAATAAATATGGGGAGAGTGGACAGCCTTGTCTTGTTCCTGAGTTTAGTGGTATCGCTTTGAGTTTCTCTCCATTTAATTTGATGTTTGCTGTTGGCTTGCTATAAATTGCTTTTATTATGTTTAGAAATGTTCCTTGTATTCCTATTCTTTCTAAGACCTTTATCATGAAGGGGTGTTGAATTTTGTCAAAGGCTTTTTCAGCATCTAGGGAGATGATCATGTGGTTTTTTTCTTTCAGTTTGTTTATATGGTGTATTACATTGACTGATTTCCGTATGTTGAACCATCCTTGCATCCCTGGGATGAATCCTACTTGGTCGTGATGGATGATTGTTTTGATGTATTCTTGGATTCGGTTTGCCAATATTTTGTTGAGTATTTTTGCACCAATGTTCATGAGGGAGATTGGTCTGTAGTTCTCTTTCTTTGTTGCATCTTTGTGTGGTTTGGGTATCAGGGTAATTGTAGCCTCATAAAAAGAGTTTGGTAGTGTTCCTTCTGTTTCTATTGTGTGGAACACTTTGAAGAGGATTGGTATTAGTTCTACTTTGAAAGTCTGGTAGAATTCTGCACTGAAACCATCTGGTCCTGGGCTTTTTTTAGTTGGGAGACTTTTGATGACTGTTTCTATTTCTTTAGGGGTTATTGGTCTATTTAAATGGTTTATCTGGTCTTGATTTAATTTTGGTATTTGGTATTTATCCAGAAAATTGTCCATTTCTTCCTGGTTTTCCATTTTTGTGGAGTACAGGTTTTTGAAGTATGATCTGATGATTCTCTGGATTTCCTCATTGTCTGTTGTTATGTCTCCCTTTTCATTTCTGATTTTGTGAATTTGGGTGCTCTCTCTTTGCCTTTTGGTTAATTTGGCTAGTGGTTTGTCTATCTTGTTGATTTTTTCAAAGAACCAACTCTTTGTTTCATTGATTTTTTGTATTGTTCTCTTGTTTTCTATTTCGTTGATTTCAGCCCTCAATTTGATTATTTCCTGGCGTCTATTTCTCCTGGGTGAGTTTGTTTCTTTTTGTTCTAGAGCTTTCAGTTGTGCTGTTAATTCATTGGTATGGGATTGCTCCATCTTCTTTATGTGTGCATTTAGAGCTATGAATTTTCCTCTTAGCACTGCTTTCATAGTGTCCCATAAGTTTGGGTATGTTGTACTTTCATTTTCATTGAATTCTAGGAACTCTTTAATTTCTGTCTTTATTTCTTCCTTGACCCATTGATGTTTCAGGTGGGCATTATTCAGTTTCCATGAGTTTGTGGGTTTTCTATAATTTTTGTTGTTATTGAGTTCTAACTTTAAGGCATGGTGGTCTGATAAGATACAGGAGGTTATTCCAATTTTTTTGTATCTGTTGAGATTTGTTTTGTGTCCAAGCATGTGGTCAATTTTTGAGAAGGTTCCATGGGGTGCTGAGAAGAAGGTATATTCTTTTGTGTTAGGATGGAATATTCTGTAGATATCTATTAGGTCCATTTGAGTCATAACATCTGTTAGGTCCTTTATTTTTTTGTTAAGTTTCAGTCTGGTAGATCTATCTTTTGGTGAGAGTGGTGTGTTAAAATCTCCCACTACTAATGTGTGGGGTTTGATGTGCGTTTTAAACTTTAGTAGTGTTTCTTTTATGAATGTGGGTGCTTTTGTATTTGGAGCATAAATGTTTAGAATCGAGACTTCATCTTGGTGGATTTTTCCCGTGATGAATATGTAATGTCCATCCTGGTCTCTTTTGATTGATTTTAGTTTGAAGTCTATTTTATTAGATATTAGGATAGCTACACCAGCTTGTTTCTTAGGTCCATTTGCTTGGAAAACCTTTTCCCAGCCCTTTACTCGGAGGTAGTGTCTGTCTTTGGAGTTAAGGTGTGTTTCTTGTATGCAGCAGATGGATGGGTCCTGTTTTCTTATCCATTCTGTTAGCCTGTGTCTTTTTATAGGTGAGTTGAGACCATTGATATTGATGGATATTAATGACCAGTGATTGTTAATTCCTGTTATTTTTTTGGTTGTGTTGTGTTGTCCTTCTGTGGTGTATGTTGGTGTAGGATTATCTATTGCTTGATTTTTCATGGATGTGTTTAGCTTCTTTGGGTTGAATTTTCCCTTCTAGTGCTTTCTGTAGGGCTGGGTTTGTGGACAGGTATTGATTAAATCTGGTTTTATCCTGGAATATTTTGTTTACTCCGCCTATGGTGATTGAGAGTTTTGCTGGGTATAATAGTCTGGGTTGGCATCCGTGGTCTCTTAGTGTCTGCATGAGGTTTGTCCATGATCTTCTAGCTTTCATAGTCTCTATTGAGTAGTCTGGTGTTATTCTGATGGCTTTGCCTTTATATGTTACTTGGTCCTTTTCCTTTGCAGCTCTTAATATTTTTTCTTTATTCTGTGTGTTTAGTGTTTTGATTATTATGTGGCGAGGGGACTTTTTTTGGATCCAGCCTATTCGGTGTTCTGTAAGCTTCTTGTATCTTCATAGGTATTTCTTTCTTTAGGTTAGGAAAGTTTTCTTCTATGATTTTGTTGAATATATTTTCTGTGCCTTTGAGTTGGTATTCTTCTCCTTCTTCTATCCCTATTATTCTTAGGTTTGGTCTTTTCATGGTGTCCCAAATTTCCTGGACGTTTTGTGTTAGGACTTTTTTGTCTTTATTGTTTTCTTTGACTGACAAATCTATTTTCTCTATCGTGTCTTCAGTGTCAGAGATTCTCTGTTCCATCTCTTGCAATCGGTTGGTTATGCTTGTTTCTGTAGTTCCTGTTCGTTTTGTCAGGATTTCTATTTCCAGCATTCCCTCAGCATGTGTTTTCTTTATTGTCTCAAATTCATTTTTCAGATCTTGGAATGTTTCTTTCATCTGTTTAATTGCTTTTTCTTGGCTTGATTTGATTTCTTCCCATTTTTTGTTTGTTTTTTCTTCCATTTCTTTAAGGGAGTTTTTAATTTCCTCTTTAATGGAGTTTTTCATTTCCTCTTTAAGGGAAGTTTTTATTTCCTCTTTAAGGGAGTTTTTTATTTCCTCTTTAAGGAAAGTTTTTATTTCCTCTTTAAGGTAGTTTTTCAATTCCTCTTTAAGGAAAGTTTTTATTTCCTCATTGAGGGAATGTTTTATTTCTTCTTTAAGGGCCTCTATCATCTTCTTAATGTCATTTTTAGGGTTGATTTCTTCTGTTTCTTCTGTCATGGTATGTTTAGGTCTTGCAGGTGTAGAATCACTAGGTTCTGATGTTGCCATATAGGTCTTTATGTTGTTGCCTGTATTTTTGCACTGGCGTCTACTCATCTCTTCCTTTGTGAGGTGCAGGTGGTGTCTGTGTCTGAGAGTGCCTCTCTTGTTCTAATTTTTAGTCTTGGTTTAGTAGTGGTTCTTGGTTAAATTGGTGCTATTGGGCTATTTCTTCAGGGGCAGCTGATTTCGATCAGTGAATTATATACTTATGATTCTGGTGATCTGGTTTGGTGTCTGGGTAGCGCCTTCTTCTGTGTTCCCAGGTCACGTTTTGTTCATTTGTCAACTCCTCAGCTGATCTTGTTTCTTCAGACTTTAAACTGTAGGCATCTGAATCCTCTCCCAGATGGGTTTCAGCTGAGCAGGGTAGTCTCACCAACACCTCCAAGTTGTTGGGTTTCACAGGATCAGCAGCTGGGCCCTGGGTTGTCCTCAGACGGAGTGTTCAGATTCGTTCTGGTTCTGACCCACTGAGATAGCTTCTTCCCCGGATGTTGGGGTTAGGGGCGTCCCTGTTCCAAGCTGCGTCTGCTTGTCTCCGTCCCTGGGCCTGTTTACCTCTGCAGTCCGCCGCAGGGCCTGTATGTCCCTGTCAGCTGCCGCTGGGTCTGTCTGCCTCTGGGGGTCGCCACCAGGCCTGAATGTCTCTGCAGGCTGCAGCCGGGACTGAATGTCCCTGTCGGCTGCTGCCACCGGGACTGAATGTCCCTGTCAGCCTTTGCCGCCGGGCCCGTTTACCTCAGCGGGCCGCTGCTGGGCCCGTCTACCTCCACAGGCCGCCGTCACAGGCCTACCTGCGTCTGCTTGTCTCTGCCGCTGGGCCTGTCTACCTCTGTGGGCCGCCGCTGGGCCTGAATGTCTCTGCCGGCTGCCGCCGGGTCTGAATATCCCTATCGGCTGCCACCGCTGGGCACATCTACCTCTGTGGGCTTCCGCTGGGCCTGAATGTCTCTGCCGGCTGCTGCTGGGTCTGAATATCCCTGTCGGCTGCCGCTGCTGGGCCCGTCAACCTCCACGGGCCCCCACCGCAGGCCTACCTGCGTCTGCTTGTCTCTGCCGCCGGGCCTGTCTACCTCTGTGGGCCGCCGCTGGGCCTGAATGTTTCTGCCGGCTGCCACTGGGCCTGAATATCCCTGTCGGCTGCCGCCGCTGGGCACATCTACCTCAGCAGGCTGCTGCTGGGCCCGTCTACCTCCACCGGCCGCCGCCGCAGGCCTGTCTGCTTGTCTCTGCCGCTGGGCCTGTCTACCTCTGTGGGCTGCCGCTGGGCCTGAATGTCTCTCGGGGTTTTCTCTTAAAGGGGACTTTACATAAGATGACATCAGGATGTTGGGCAGGCCCCCAAGGGGCAGGCCAGAATGCTAACAGTGGCCTTATGCTATCTGAGGTCTAAGAGGATTGAAAGTACTTGGCCATAGTTTGGATGATTTGTTCCCTAAGCGCTTATGTGGTGGAAGCCTGGTCCTCAGTG
Source organism: Peromyscus leucopus (assembly GCF_004664715.2). NCBI lineage: Eukaryota > Metazoa > Chordata > Mammalia > Rodentia > Cricetidae > Peromyscus > Peromyscus leucopus. Next base: position 14,040,833 of record NC_051079.1, read on the forward strand.
TGGTCATGATAGGAAAGGTGCTGAGTTGAAGGTCATTGTGTGTGCTGTCTGTGTCGAGAATCCAACCCAGTGCTCATCAAAGGGTTGTAGCAAACAGTAAGACTTCCTCAGACTTTCTCTCTGGCTTCTGGTCTCTCCGTGTGGTCTCTTGCACGCATTCACACCAGGACAGAGTCCTTCCCGCCAGCCTCACCACAGGCAGAGAGGCCGGGGTTGCCAGATCTCCGGAACTGTGAGCTAGCAGTCCTCTTCTTTTGTGTAGTGCCGAGCTTCGGGCATTTTGTTATAGCAATGGAAAGTGGATTTTCTTTTTACACAGTTCTTTACTCCTTGTTCATCTTTTCTATCTCAAAACAAGAGAGGGGGCCTGACCTGCTCCCTCCAGGGGGCTTCTGAAGGAGAAACCTGGGGACCGTCAGCCAGCCCTTGGCTGACACCAGCTTGTAAGTGACTTGGGGAGAATATGCGAATTCACTGTGTTCACATTTCACCAGCTGGCAGCGTGCCTGGCAAAGCCACAGCCCCACAGCTGGCGGCAGTGGGGGGGGGCGGGGGGGGGATGAGTGAATGCCCAAGCGGGGAACAACCTTGCTGGTTATTCCTGTCCTTGCCTTTTCAATGTCTAATTATAGAACCTCAAAAAAAAAAAAAATCCAACAAGAAAACCTAGAACTCCCCCCCCCCCCCAGTGCCCCAGGTTCTCTTTGCTTTTCTTTCTTCTTTCGTTTTCCTGGAGGGTGTGGAAGAGACCAGTGTGGAGGGCTTCTGTAGGTACTGTTTTTCCTCTCCAGTGTGGCTAGGGGTGGCCTTCGCGCTCTCTGCCCTCAGTGCGCCTGCTTGGGGCCGGCCCTTAGCTGGGGGCTTTCGTAGCCTCTAATATTTTTGCCTCCTGAATTAACTATTTTTGGTTAGGACACAACATAATGTCTCTGTCTGTCTGTCTCTCTTCCTGGCACTCTGGTTCTTTCCAGGCCTAGAGTGACTGACACCTGATTCAGATCAGGCTTCCTGTACGATTCTAGAAGCCTGAGGAGACTAAGGCTTGTAGCAAGGTCACTTTCTCCCCTGCGCGTTTCCGAGGTGACCTGTCCTTCCCTGCTCGCCCCTGCCAGCTGGAGCAGAACCTCAGCCCCAGATTTCAGGCATTTTTAAGTGTTTTGTCTTGTTTTGGTTTTGTTTGTTTGTTTGAGACAAGATCTCATGTTATTTAGCAGGCTGGCCTCAAGTCCCGGACTCAAGAGATTCTTCTGCCTCAGCCTCCCATGTAGCTAAGAGGTAGGATTACAGACACATATCACAGTACCTGGCTTTTAAATTTATATATATATATATATATATATATATATATATATATATATATATATATAATTACTTTATATATGTATGTATATATGTAATTACTTCATATATATGTGTGTGTGTGTATAATTTTTGAGACAGAGTCTAACTGTGTAGCTGTATGTAACTTTGGCTGTCCTAGAACTCACTATGTAGACCAGGCTGGCCTTGAACTCACAGAGATCCACCTGCCTCTGCCTCCTGAGTGCTGGGACTAAAGGCATGTGCCACCACACCTGGCTTTAACATATTTTTTAAAGAGTCATCAAATGGGTTAATCCCAAATATGGCAGAACCATTTCCTCCATGAGCTACCTCGCTCTTACTTAGGGAGGGGGCACTGACAGCAGCTGAGCAGCAAGGAAGGAGTGACTGAAACAGGACCATGGTCCCTCCAAGGCAGGCGGGAGCACACGAGAAACCTGCCCCAGAGAAAGCGTCTAGGCGACACAGCCCAGGCACGCTCGTGGAAACGCCAGTCGTGGAAGAACAAGTCTTGCCCCAGGCTCTGCCCGGAGTGCAGGAAGATGACCCCAACAGAGGACTTTTCAGGGCAGACTACAAAGCAAGAGAGCTGCCCAGGAGGGAAAACTGTGACTGAGCAGATCCCGGGAGTAAACCAAAGTGCTCTGTGAGAGCGAGAATCGGCACTGACCTTCAGGCTCACCCTGGGAGCAGCAGAGCTGAGTGAGAGTAGAACAGGCATAGTGGGAATCCCATTCCCCAATCTCCCCATCTAAACACTCATAGTGGGAATCCCGCTCCCCAATCTCCCCATCTAAACACTCATAGTGGGAATCCCGCTCCCCAATCTCCCCATCTAAACACTCATAGTGGGAATCCCGCTCCCCAATCTCCCCATCTAAACACTCATAGTGGGAATCCCGTTCCCCAATCTCCCCATCTAAACACGCATAGTGGGAATCCCGCTCCCCAATCTCCCCATCTAAACACGCATAGTGGGAATCCCTCTCCCCATCTAAACACTCATAGTGGGAATCCCGTTCCCCAATCTCCCCATCTAAACACTCATAGTGGGAAACGCGCTTCCCAATCTCCCCATCTAAACACACATGGTGGGAATCCTGCTCCCCAATCTCCCCATCTAAACACTCATAGTGGGAATCTCACTTGCCAATCTCCCCATCTAAACACTCATAGTGGGAATCCCGCTCCCCAATCTCCCCATCTAAACACACATAGTGGGAATCCCGCTCCCCAATCTCCCCATCTAAACACACATAGTGGGAAACGCGCTTCCCAATCTCCCCATCTAAACACACATGGTGGGAATCCTGCTCCCCAATCTCCCCATCTAAACACTCATAGTGGGAATCTCGCTTCCCAATCTCCCCATCTAAACATGCATAGTGGGAATCCCGCTCCCGAATTTCCCTATCTAAACACGCATAGTGAGAAACCCGCTTCCCAATCTCCTCATCTAAACACGCATAGTGGGAATCACGCTCCCCAATCTCCTCATCTAAACACTCATAGTAGGAATCCCACTCACGAATTTCCCTATCTAAACATGCATAGTGGGAATCCCGCTCCCCAACCTCCCCATCTATCCGAGTCAGTCCTGGAGGAGCTGGAGGCAGTCAGCTGGAGGGGTCGAGGCAGTGAAGACTGGCTAGTTAGGGAGGCAAAGAAAGGCCTGGCCATCCACATGCCTCTCCACACACCACGCTTGCTAGCGGTGGCAGCTTGACAGGATCTAGGATTACTAGGTGACAAACCTCTGGACAAGCTTAGGAGGAACTTCCTGGGTGACGTTAACTGAGAAGGGAAGATTCGCCGTAACTGTGGATGGCACCATCCCATGGGCTGGGATCCTACACTGAATAAATACAAAGAGAAAGCCAGCTGAGCACAAGCATTAGCACTCTTCGCTGCCAGATTGCGTACACGTGACCAGACGCCTCAAGTTCCTGTGCCCTGACTCTCTCTCTCCCACTTTGATGGATTGCACCCGACTGTGAGCCAAAAGAAATCCTTCATTCCTTAAGCTGCTTTTGCTCAGTATTTTGTCACAGCTAAAATAATAATAAAACACCGACAGTACCCTAGCCTACCATGGCTTTAGCTGGAGAAGGAACTAGAACCAGGTAAAACATGCATGTTTCAACATTAGGCTAGACTGGACCTTTTAATAGTTAAGTGTGACTAGAAAAGGCTATAAAGCAATCAGAAATTTTGTCTTGGAGTGGGCAGAAGGATGACTCGATAGAGATTTTTCTTCTCTTAAAGATTTATTTTTATGTGTATGTGTGCTATGTAGATGCTATGTGCATGCAGTGCCAGAAGGAAGCATCAGGTCCCTTGGAGCTGGAGTTACAGGCAGTTGTGAGCCTGGTGGTACAGGTGCTGGGAACCAGCGCAGGTCCTCTGGGAGAGCAGCCAGTGCTCTTAACCCCGGGCCATCTCTCCAGCACTCAAGAGAGTTTTCTTAAAGGCAGTTACATATGGACGGGAGGGAAAGCTGCTGTATTCACAACACCCAGCTGAAATGCCCACAAAGACTCACAGACTCAGAAGTCAACTTGGCTGGACTCAAGAGCCTGGATATGGAAGTGCCTAGTGCATTTAGAAATACACACACACACACACACACACACACACACACACACACACACTCTTAAACCTTTTTGTGACTTCAGTCTCAAATACAGGATAGATATATCCCTTCAAAACAAGTAAGACCGGCTGGGCGGTGTTAGCACATGCCTTTAATCCCAGCACACAGGATCTCTGTGAGTTCAAGGCCAGCCTGGTCTACAGAGTGAGTGCGCCAGGAAAGGCGCAAAGCTACACAGATAAACCCTGTCTTAAAAAACAAAACAAAACAAAAAAACAAGTAAGACCCAAGGTCATCTTAGAATCTAAACACTGGAAGTCCTAAACCCCAAGACATAGCCTGGTAGTTCTGACTTTGTTTCATATTGAATCTCAGGAATTCTGGAAACTGAGGAAGCCCTGATCTCTCTCTATTGCACCCTTAACTATTCTCAAGCTTGAGATGCCTCTGCCCTGCCTCTGCCTCCCAGGTGCTGGGATTCCAGGTGTGCATCACTACGTCTGGGGAATTAGACTCTTTTAGGGAGGGACTTTTCCAAAATGGATGGGTTTCAAACAAAGAAAGCTCAGAGAAGACTCAACCATCCTAAAGAAATGACTGTCTATCAAAAAAGCCATTTCCCACCCTGACTTCAGTTCACATGGCTGTGACTGACTGCAACTCTGGACCATGAAGAGATTATGAGGGCCTGGCTGAGGGAACAACAGCAGGAAGATCGGGGAAGAAAACCAGAGTATCAAGAGAGACCGGTTCATGAGTCATCATGCCCCTGCCCCTGCCCGTGCCCCTGCCCCCGCCCCATATCCTCTCCCCTGTTCTCAGAGGTAGCCTAAAGCACCCACTAGTCCACTGGGGATAACCAGAAGCTGCTCCAGGAACAGTTTTCTCTTCTGGTCTGATGATAAGACAAACATAAAGGTCAGAGAGCATGGGGAATCCCCCGTTAGTTATTCCCACCATGCCTAACCTGGTGTCCCGTGAGGGTAACAGCGGTGGTGATGGTGACCGTCAGATAGATTGAAAGCGCTGAAGCTAGGGACCCTTCTCTCTGACCAGAGCATGGTGAGAACTTGAAATGGCTTCTGTCTGAGTCTGTCTTCCCACGTCTTAGCTTTGAGGCGAGATGCAGTCAGAAACGGGCCAGGGTGGGGAAACTGAAGTTCAGGCTTCCTAGCCAGAAGATCAAGGAGGGCTGGAGAGATGGCTCAGCAGTTAAGAGTGCAGAGGGCCCAGGTTCAGCTCTCAGCACCCACATGACAGCTCACAACCACCTGTAACTCCAGTTCCAGGGGATCCTTCTCAAGCAGTGCACATATCTGGTACATGCACATACATGCAGACCAAAAAAATCATACTCCCAAAATAAGAATAAGTACATCTTCAAAATGAAGAAGTGCAGCACATGTTGGCACAGGTCTTTAATCTCAGCACTTAAGAGGCGAAAGCAGACGGATCTATGAGTTCAAGGCCAGCCTGGTCCAAATAATAAGTTCTAGGATAGCTAGGATTACATAGTGAGATCCTGTCTCAGAAAAAAAAAAAAAAAAAAAAGGAGAGTGAGAGAGGTGTCTAAGTGAATCTTAACAACTCCCAGGAACACACACCATCAAAGGGCAGAAACTTGCAGATGTTGGGTCAGCTTGAATTATAAGATGAAAATGTCAAAGCTGGAGGCTTTGGTAAATAAGCAACAATGATCTTGACAAATAAGCAAGAGTGGTTTTGGAATGACTGAAAAGAGAAAGTCTAAGTAGAGAGAAATACTGTGTGTGTATGTGTGTGTGTGTGTGTGTGTGTGTGTGTATGTGCTTGTGCCTGTGTGTGTGCACCGATATGTGTGTTCGTGTGTGTGTGTGTGTGTGTGTGTGTGTGTGTGTGTGTGTGAATCAAATGAAAACTTTAGAACTTAAGTATAAAATAACAAAAGTAAAAATTCACTGGAAGATCTCAATAGCAGAATAAAATGAAAGGAGTCAGGAAATTGAAGAGAAATTCTGCAATATGAGCAATAAAGGAAAATGACTTTAAGGAGTGAACCGGGAACTGGGGAACAATGAAGAGAATCTAAAATCTGATCATCAGAAAACAAGAAGAGGAAAAAGAATGTGGATGCAAAGCATTTAAAAAATAATGGCTGGGAACTTCTGGAATTTACTAAAAGACATAGACATACAGATTTCAACAAGTCAAGCAGATCGTAAAGAGGAACTCTAAGAATTCTCACATACGTGATATATAAATAGCCCTAACGGTGATATTGAGAATGGGTTAGTTTTTTTAAAAGCAAAATGCGACTATGTGCTGTCTACAAGATCCCCAGGTCTCACTGCACATATAATTACACAGAGTGAGAGGTCAGGAAAGGGCGTCACGCAACCACTCATCAACGCTGGATCTGATGAATTAGTGTTAAACGAAAAGCTGGTCTTGTTGGTGCAGACTGCAATCCCAGCACTCCAGAACTGTGAGTTTTAGGGTAGTGTGTGTGTGTGTGTGTGCCCACACTATATAACAAGACACTGTCAAAGGAGGACAGGGGTGGGGGGGATGGGGAGTTGGGGGGAGAAAGAGGAGAGGTGGTGGCAGCCAGCGGGCAGGCAAAGTAGCCCTCGGAGTAAGGAAAATTATTGGGTATAACACAGAGACAGACAGACAGAGATACGCATCTCCGCAATGTGTATATACACAAGGCAACAGCTTTAAAATATAGAAAACAAAAATGGACCCGACTGAAAGAGCAAAGAAATCCAGAAATATGTTTGGAGATTTTAATGCTCATTCCCTATGTAATGATTAACAAATCGATGAAAAATTAGGCAAAAATTTAAACTTGAACACCAAGAGGTTAATGACTTAAAAGCCTTAGGGGGATTGCCAAGGGCTGGACAGGAAAGTTGACTCACTTTAACACCTGTGGCTTGTTGGATTCCAGAAGTTTCTGGTAAGAGGATCACCATATCTCTTCAAGTGGAATCTACCACTTTGAGACTGGGGGTGGGGAAGTCGTGAAACAGCTGGATTTGCCTCGTAAACATTATACCCAATCCCTACCAAGATAGTGCCAGAACCATCAAACAAACATTAAAAAAGAAAAAGATTTTAAATCCTATAAAGATTTATCTCTGCCCTCATTGAAATTGAACAACAAATGAACAATAGAAGTCTAAGTGGAAACACCTTAAAATAGTAATAAATTAAATAAAAACAGTTCTGAACAATTGTATCAAAGAATGCCCACTTGGCCGGCATGAGACCCAGTTTTGAAACAATAGTATCAAAAAGAAACCCTTAAGAGAAAATTGAAACTGTTCCAAACTGGAGGAAAATGAAAATACTACACATTGAAATGTGTGAGATGGGGCTGGCAGGACGTCCACCCTGGTGTCCTTTTAACTTCATGTCTCCAAACACAGTCACAATTAGAGGTACCAGGAATGAGGAATTTTTAAAAATTTTTATTTATTTTTATGTGCATTGGTGTTTTGCCTGCATGTATGTCTGTGTGAGGATGCCAGATCCCCTGGAACTGGAGCTACAGACAGTCGTGAGCTGCCTTGTGGGTGTTGGGAATTGAACCTGGGTCATTTGGAAGAACCACTAATGCTCTTAACCACTGAGCCATCTCTCCAGCCCCAAGCATGAGGAATTTAATACATGAATTCGGGGACATGCAGTTCCGCCCACAATTGCTACTCAATCCTCAGCACTTAGCGCACTGACTGGGAAGTAGGGAGGTCTCAGTAATCGTCAAATGAATGACAGATCAGAGGCAGCAGCAGGATGTGAAAACTGCTGTATGAGCGAGCTCTCCTCTCTCTGTGATGTCTGCTCCCCGTAACAGTGTTAGGCATCCTCCTGCCTCAGCCTGCAGGCCTGAGTGTGTGGCAGTGGGGGATGGTTATTAGGAGAACTGTTGCTAAGAGAGTTGGGCCCTGTGGCTGCCAGAGCTGGTTCTTTGGTAGGATCTGATTGGCAGCGATGTGGTTTTGTTAAGACAAGACAGTAAGATGAGGTGCATTGTCCCAGCAGGATCTCATCACCTCAGAGTTCCTGGGGTCCATGCTTTCCCCAACCATAGCCACAGCTTAAACTAATGAGTACTCAGAAGCCACTGCAGAGAGACAAGGGGAGGCAGAGGTAGTTGAAAGTTAGGAAAGCCTCCTCAGGACACATGAATAACCTGAAACCATAGCTGAGAAAACCTTTCCGTCTCCTATACTTTGACTGCTCAGCATAGAGTCGTTATCCATTATCCATGCCCCACTCCTCTTTTTGCATATGATGTAAAAAAATAAGAGAAAATTAACCAGTTCAAAATTATTGAATATGTGGCCTATTTTAAAATCCTGTTTCAAGCACCCAAAATAGGCAATTAAAGAAATATTAAGCATTTGGGAAAAGCTCTATTTAAGCTATTTTTTTCTTCCCCTTTTAAATTTCTGGCTCACAAATCTTATAAAAACATTTTAATTTTTTTTTTTTTTTTTTTTTTTTTTCGAGACAGGGTTTCTCTGTGTAGCTTTGCGCCTTTCCTGGAGCTCACTTGGTAGCCCAGGCTGGCCTCGAACTCACAGAGATCCGCCTAGCTCTGCCTCCCGAGTGCTGGGATTAAAGGCGTGCGCCACCACCGCCCGGCAACATTTTAATTTTTTAAAAGATATTTTTCCTAATTATAGAAGTAGAACATGCTCACTGAAGAAAAAAATTAAAGAAACAGTGAAAACATAAAGGAAAATACACTCCCATACTCTTGATGCTGAACCCCTCCCCCACCCCATTCTCCACCAAGGCCTCCAAATGCTTAGGTAAACCGGCTTGCATCTCCACATATAGGGATTAAAGGCATGCACCACCATATCAGCTCAAGTTTTTATTTTGTCATTAATTTTAATTTTTTTATTTTCTGAAACAAGGTCTTATCGTGAGGCTCAGTTTGGCCTCCAGTTCACTATGTAACCCAGGCAGCCTTTGGACTCACAGCTATGGTGTCTCAGCTTCTCAAGGGCTGGGACTACAGGGGTGTGCCACCTTGCCCAACTAAGTTTATTCTTCAATGCACAACAGGCTCCAACAAAATGCTTCATTCTAGCTATGTAAGCGGCAGAAGACGGTTCTGCATTGTTCCTGGACCTTGCCCGCAGGGACTCTCAGCAGCGTGACAGCGGACTTTGCGACTCTCCCACCCACAGAGACCTGGCCTTCCCAGTCACCAGTATTTCTGGAAGGTATATATGACCTCGTGTCCTCTGGTCATCTCTGCTCAAGGACAAGGAGAGATCTCCCAGAGATGTTCCTCTCTCCTTAGATGTTCCCTGTCACTGTTCAAATTCATCTCTTCAATGGGTTTCCAAAAGATGCTGAATTTGAAGTCAGCCTGTGCCTTTGGGTTTGTTTGGGTTTAAGTAATGAGAAGCCTTTAGTCTCGGCCCTTCAGGCTCTGTAGGAGAGACCATGAATAAACATGAAGGAGGAGTTGTGATAAGCTCAACAACAACAACAACAACAAAATGTACAAAGGAATGCCAAGAAATGGGCAGTTCAGAGTTTATCGGAATCAGAGAGCATGGTAGAGTAAATGATTGCCGGGAATTTCTTCCACTCAAATAGGGAAAGGAAGTTGGAAAAAGTTAATGGTAAAAGTCGGGGTACCTTTTGTTTTGTTTTTACATTTTAGGTTTTATTTCACTGGGTTCATTTTGTTATGTAGATTTTTGTGCAAGGGTCTCATGTAGATCAGACTGGTCACAACTTTGCTGTGCAGCGAGGCTTGCCTTGAACTCTAGGTCTCCTCCTCTCACCTCCCAAGTACTGAGATTACAGGTGTGAAACACCACACCTAGCTTGTTTTGATATTTAAGAAAGGATCTCACACTATGACCCAAACTAAGATGGAATTTATGTGGTGATATATTGTGTACTCTAATAAAATTTACCTGAAGATCAGAGAGACAAAGGAACAAGCCACAGGCACCTCTTATTTCTAGAACTCCTCAGCCTGAAAAAGCCTCTAGTTCCTGTCTCCTCCCACCTTATATACCTTTCTCTGTCCAGCCATCACTTCCTAAGATTAAAGGCTTGTGTGCTTCCCAAGCAAAGGCATGAGATCTCAAGTGCTGGGGTTAAAGGCTTGTGACTCCCAAGTATTGGGATTAAAGGTTTATGCTACCACTGTCTGGCTCTGTTTCTCTCCTAGACTGAGTCAATCTCATGTAGTCCAGGGTGGCTCTGAACTCACAGAGATCCAGCTGGATATCTGCCTCCTAAGTGCTAGGATTAAAGATGTGTGGAGTCCTAGAGGTAAGAGGTGTCTGTGGCTTGTTCCTTTGTATCTCTGATCTTCTGGTAAATTTTATTAAGGTACACACTATATCACCACAAACTTATTGAATAAAAATAAAAGAAAGGAAGGAAGGAAGGAAACAAATGGAAAGGAAAGGAAAGGAAAAGGAAAGGAAAGGAAAGGAAAGGAAAGGAAAGGAAAAGGACATGATTGCTCCTAGGTATGGTGTCTGGATTATATAGGGAAGAGCCTCTGGGGGAAAGGCTGCCCAGCCCCTGGGCTGGAGAGTTCAGGGTAGAGGGTGGGGTATGCCAGCCATACCCTGTAACACATAGGGGATGAGGGATTCTGGGAGAACCTGGTGGTCAGGTCCAGCTTTGATGTGTTAGACACCTCAGTCATTTGTCCTAAGATTTGAGACTTAACACTTACATGTGGCCCAGGATGGCCTGGAACTCTCAGCAATCCTCCTGCTTCAGTCTGCAGTGTGCTAGGATTATGGGGGTAAGCCACCATACCTGTATTAGAGAGGTATTACATTTGTGGTTGTGCTGTGGAAGCAGGGCGTAGGAAAGACAGTGGTAAGGGGTCAAGGAGGGTGAGCTTATAGTTCAGCTGTTGACATCCGACATCCATTTAATTTGCCCTGTTGCCAAGGCTACATATCCCCTCCTGTGGCCACCACACCTGCATTCCCATCTCTGAGTGAACTATATAATGGAAGCATTGCTCCTTATCTCTCTGGCTCTGCCTCCCGAGTGTTAAGATTGCAGGAATGCACCACCTCACTCAGTCGACTACACAACGACAAAAACCAGTACAAGCAGAGAATGCAGCACACCTTACCCAAAAACGGTTCAGAAATTCAGTGCAGCCACAGCAGGATATGAGGCTGATGGGTAATCTTCGTTTTGTCAGGTTGGCTGGATTTAGGATCACCTAGGAAACACAACTCTGGGTGTGTTTCTGAGGGCTTTGCTGAGGTTTAACTGAAGAGAGAAGATTCACATGAACATGGGTGAACATGGGTGGCCCTACCCCATAGACTGAGGACCCAGGTTGAAGACAAAAGGAGAAAACAGACCCCCACACACACTTCCTGTTCTACTCCGATGTGGAGAGGTGGTGTTTCATTCTCACGCCTTACATCCATGGAGCCACCGCTGCCTTCTCTGCTGCCTTCTTCTCTTCTGTGTGGACCATGTCACCTCCAACCCTGAGACGAAATACTCTCTTCTTCTGTAAGATGCTTCTCCTCAGGTATTTGATCACAACAATGAGGAAAACAGCTAATCCAACAGGCCCGCGAGTCACACACACACACAGAGAGCAGTCCCTTCCAACACAGTTCCACAAAGGAATGTCCCCCCGCCCCATGTCATGTTGGAAGGGGTGATGGTGTAGCACAAGATGGCACTACATAAGCAGTCCTGGATGTGGTCCCATAACTTTCTTGCCTTGGGGTTTTGAGCCAATCAAGGAGGAGCCTGATGAGAATCTGGGCAGATGCTAGTTCTCTTAAATTACTTGCCATCCCATCACCTTCTTGCCCAGTGTTCAAATTTCTCATCCATTGTCACCTTAATATTCACCGTCCTCACGGTAGAAGTCCATTATTTGGATATTTTCTTCCATGATTAGGTGGGGTTTCAGGGGAAGAGATCCCAGGTGTATGGGATTCACTTAATGACTTTGAAGAGGTATCAATAATGAGGTCAAGATTGCAAGAGAGAGACTCAGAACAATATGGAGCCCACAGCACACTTCATGTGACAAGGTGATGAAGACACAGCTTTCTGTCCTGCGGCTCCGGAGCCCCTTTTCAGGCTCCTAGCCCAGCTGTATCACCAGCTGCAGGATTCATGTGTGCCATCAATTCACTTCATGGATTAGATTTTGCTTGTTTTGAGACAGGGTCTTCCCACGCAGCCCAGGCTAGACCAGAACTAGTGTTGGCAGAAGTTTCTGTCCAGACAGCCAGCTCCCAAATAACCACACAGAGAGTTATTATTAATTATAAATGCTTGGCTGATAGCTTGCTGCTAACTGGCTCTTACAACTTAAATTAAGCCATTTCTATTCATTTACATGCTGGTACGTGGCTTGTTACCTCATTTTCTACACATCCTGCTCCCTCTGCATCTGGCTGGTGACTCCACCCCTCTTCTTCCCAGCGTTCTCTCAGTCTGGCTCTCTGGCCTCACTTCATCCTGCCTAGCTATTAGCCAGTTAGCTCTTTATTAAGCCAATGAGAGAAACACATCTTCACAGTATACAAATGACAAAAGAATTATTCCACAGCAAACTAGGGTTCCTCCTACTTTAGCTTGCCAAGTACTGGGATTACATGCATGGGCCACCACACCTAGCAGAGTCATATTATATTGGTACATGGTTGTAACTCTAGCACTTGAGAAGTAGAGGCAGAAGCATCATGAGTTCAAGATCTATTTCCATGTATAGTCAGTTTGAGGCTAGCCTGGGCCACATGAGACCCTGTCTCAGGAAGAAAAAAGAAAGGAAAGAGAAAGTAAATGATGATTATGATGAGTGTGTGTGTGTGTGTGTGTGTGTGTGTGTGTGTGTGTGTGTGTGTGTTGAGGGATGAATGAGGGCTGGAGATCAAACCAGAGCCCGGCACATGCTGGGCAAATGGTCTACTGCTGAGCTACATTCATGGTCCTTATACCTTAGGATCTCCCCCTGTTCAACAGGGGGAATAGTATAACAGTAGTACCCTCACCTCATTGCATCACTACTTAATACAATGAATCAGTACCTGAGAACTCAGAGAAAAGGTCATTTTTGCCATGGAAAGGTGTGGTTTGAATGAGAATGGCCCCCATAGGCTCATGTGTTTGAGTACTTGGCTCCAGTTGGTAGGACTGTTTGGTAGGGATTAGGAGGCGTGGCCTTGCTGATGGAGGTGTGTCACTAGGGTTGAGCTGTGGGATTTCAAAAGACTTCTGTCATCCTCAGTGTTCTCTCTGCTTCATGTTTTCGGGTCAGGGTGTGAGCTCTCATCTGCTGTTCTAGCCCCGTGCCTGTTACACCTGCCAGGCTCCCCACCATGATGGTGATGGATTCTTACCCTCTGGAACTCTAGGCCCCAAATTAACCCTCTCTTCCATAAATTGCCTTGGTTGTGGTGTTTCATCACAGCAACAGAAAAGTAACTGAGGCGAGAGATGAAAGCAAATCTCTGAAGGAGGGAACAAACTTTATGAAGAACTTCCTCTTGAAATAAGAACAGCCCAGGGGCTTTGAGAATGCAAGAAGAGGTCTGCATAAGGCTGGAAACTAGGCTCATTGCTTTCCATAGATTCTGATGCCATGGCGTAGATGAATTTCTAAACAGTTTTATTAAATAAGAAACACAGAGCCAAATATAGGGGTAATAACCAAAGAGATCAGAGAAAGGATGAATAGCCATGACTAGCCTTAGCTTACCACCAATCTGTAGCTTCCCCAGAGAGAGCTTCTTCCTGTCTAACCTGCGCTTTTATTGCCTTCCTGTTCTGTCTTCTCATTGGCTCTAAGCCCAGCCACATCATTTCCTCATAGGTCTCTATGGTTGGTACTGAGATTAAAGGCTCATGTTACCACACTTGGCTGTGTCCTTGACCACACAGAGACTCTGCCTGCCATGTAATCAGATTAAGGGTGTGGGCTACCACCACCTGACTTCTATGGCTCAATATGACCTCTGATCTCCAGGCAAACTTTATTTATTAACATACAAATAAAATATGACATTTCAGCACAAATAAAATATCACTATACCATGGCTTTCCAGCGAGACTTGGCACTGAGTCTGAAGAATCCCAGCACTGCTTTGACTCTGATCTGCCTATTGAGACTTACTCTTAGCTCCTCACTTTCTATTCAGACATCCACACCTGCATTTTAGAGGGTCCCTGTCTTCCTAGGCATTCAGCTACATGCAGCGAGGATGCCAATGGTGGCGGTAGAGTACATGGGCTGCTCAGGGAGTCTTGGGCTAAGGTTGACAGAAACAGAGGTAATACGAAGCAGCAAAGGAGTTTTGGCTAAAATAGATCTGTGACAGAAGAAGGAAGGTCTCAAGGACAACACTGACCAGTTCTCTGTCCACTTGTGCCTTGGCATCTGCCTGTTTAAGGCTCGCATCCTCTCATACTAGTGCACATGTTAGAGGATCTGCCGTTAGACATTCAGAGCCAAGTTAAAGCTAGCAGCCATCTACTCTGACATATTTATAACTTTGTGAAGTTATCTATACTTTGTCATAAAGCTAGCAGAATACACTGGGTAATAAGTGCTTCGTTTTGTGAGATAAGGGCAGCTGGCAGGGTTCCTATCTCTCTATAGGGAAAAGGTGAATGAAATCCAAGAAGGAACCAGCGTGGAGCAGAATGCTATCTGCATGGACCTTTGATCTCCGTCGTCCAAAGCCAGCCATGTAACTGAGGAGCACAGGAAATGTTCAGAGTAGAGGGATGTACTGCCCTGCCCTTGAATAAACAGACTCTGGTGAGATTGCATCCACACATCCCTCCATCAATTCTCTTCCTCCTCCTCCTCTTCTTTGAGGTTTTTTGAGACAGAGTTTCTCTGTGTAGCCCTGGCTATCCTAGAACTAGCTCAGTAGACCAGGCTGCCTTGAACTCAGAGATCTGCCTGCCTCTGCCTCCAGAGTGCTGGGGTTAAAGGTATGTACCACCACCGCCCTGCTCTAATTCCCTCCTTAAAAGGGGAGACTCGAAGTTCTGAATTTGCATTTTCTTGGTTAAAAGAGCAATTTTATATTATTCTGATGCCAACTGAGAGGAGGTAAAATTCCTGGATCTGTCAGAAGCAATAATCTACTTCCCAGAAGGAAGGAAAACTAGGCAATGTATGATTTTGAGGAAATGGGTAGAAATAAAGCCTCAGCCAAAATAGTGACAAGAACCAAGAGTGAGCAGAGGGCTGGGTGTGTGCTGGAGACAGAGCACTTGCCTAGCATGCATGAGGCCTTGAGTTTAGTTCCTACCACAGGCACACCACACACACACACACACACACACACACACACACACACACACACACACACACACACAAGCTGGATTTGAATCTAAAATAGGTACAGGTATTGCCTAAAGCCCATGCTACCTTTTTTACTTATTTTTATTTTAAGTGTATACGTGTTTTGTCTGCATGAATGTCTGTGTGCTACATACATGCAGTTTCCCCAGAGACTGGCAGAGGATGTCAGAACCCCTGAGAGTTACAGATGGTTGTGAACCACCATGTGGGTGCTGGGAACCAAACCTGGGTCCTTTGCAAGAGAAGCTGATGTTCTTAACCACTGAGCCATCTCTCCCGTCCATCATGCTACCTTCTTGATGAGATAATGTTGGAGAAATCTTACCTCAGACTCACACACAGAAGCTACACATTCTGACTTAAAGGAGTAGTGGTACTACTTGAGAAGGACCAGAAATTTTGTTTGTTTGTTATTTGTTTTGTTTGTTTAGATAGGGTTTCTCTATATGTAGCTTTGGCTATCCTGGAACTTGCTCTGTAGATCAGGCTGGCCTTGAACTCACAGAGATCCACCTGCCTCTGCCTACCAAGTTCTGGGATTAAAGGTGTGTGCTATCAAGCCCAGCAAGATTTTTTAAATATGTTTAAGTGACTAGGCAGAAGACTCACAGCCTACGGAATACATGTGGTAATTTTGCAAAGTGTTTATGAAACTCTGTTGTGGGCTTTTCCATAGCAGAAATCACTTTTTCAACTCTTCAAGATAACTTAATACTCTGCAATTCAACTGAAGACTAACACTGCCTACCTGGAGCTGATGTCAGATCCACAGGGTAAGGACTCAGTTGCACAATACTGCCTTAGGGTTTCTATTGTGGCGAAGAGGCGCCATGACCATGGCAACTCTTATAAAGGAAAGCATTTAATTGGAGCTGGCTTACAGTTCAGAGGTGTAGTCCACTATCATCCTAGCAGAAAGCATGGCGGCACACGGCAGACACGGTGCTGAAGAGGCAGCTGAGAATTCTACATCTGGATCTGCAGGCACCACAAAGAGATCCTCTAGCCACTAGGCCTGACTTAAGCTGAAACCTCAAAGCCTCCCCCTCCCCCACCGACCACCACAACCCCACAACCCCCCCCACACACACACAAGGCCACACCTCCTAATAGTGCCACTCCCTATAGACCTAGGGGGCCATTGAAACCACCATACTGTCTCCCTTCAGAAACCAATTGCTGGAAGTACAGTTTTCCCCTGTACTTCTGACCAACCAGCTATAAATTTAGGGTTTCCACACCCACCCCCTCATCATGTTAATTCACCATAACAGCTCAGAAAACCTAGGGGAATGTTTACTTACATTTTCAGGTTTATTATAAAGGATACAGACTGAATGCAGGGCAAGGTCTGGGAGGGCACTCCTGTTTTCATGGAGATAAGATTACACCACCTTCTCTACACAAAAACCTGTTCACTAATCCCAAATGTTTCCTGATTCTATTATTTAATGTTTCTATGGAGGGTCTATTATGTAAGCGTGATTGATCAAATAATTAGTCATTGGTGATTAAAGTCAATCTCCAACTCTGTCCGGAGGAAGTAGGGGGTGGGGGCTGGGATCGTTCCTCTAACAACCAGCTCCTTCCTGGTTCTGTCTAGAGGCTGTCAAGCTATCAATCATTCCATTATCATAAGACATTCAGAGTCTGTCTTGGTTTCTTTTCCTGCAGAGGTGACAGAATGCCCTGACCAAAGCAGGTTAAAGAAGAAAGGGCTTGTGTTGGCTCACTCCCTGGGAAGTCACAGCAGCGGGACCTCGAGGTGGTTGATCACATGGTGTCCTTAGTGACCATGCCAACCGACAGCCATGATCCAAGCCCAGGGAATGGTTTAGGGTGAATCTTCCCACCTCAATCAACCCAATATTAGCACAGTCCCTCACAGATGTGTCCAGGGGATACAACAGCCCTTGCAGGTGCTCCTGGAGTCAGCCTGTCAAGTGACAACACCAACAATCACAGACTCCCAAGTCTTAGCTCTTGTGTCAAGAACTTGAAACTGAGATCAAATACCAAAGATGTCCCTGCCACATGGGAATTCCCAAGTGTGAAACTTAGAAGCTCTATGAAGTCTTATACCCCCATGAAGTAGAAATCAAGTATATATTTCTTAGCCTACCACACAGAGACTTCGGGGGAGGAAATTTTATTTGTTTTATTCATGTATGTTATTTTCCTATCAGAGTATATAGGGGCATTTAACATTCTGGACTTTAGCATAAAGGGCTAGATTGAGAAAGTTTTTTGTTTGTTTGTTTGTTTCTGGGTTTTTTGAGACAGGGTTTCTCTGTGTAGCCTTGGTTATCCTGGAACTCAATTTGTAGAGCAGGCTGGCCTTGAGCTCAGAAAGATCTGCCTGCCTTTGACTCCCAGACACTGAGATTAAAGGCTTGCGCCACTACATCCAGCTTGGAATGAGGAGTTTTAACCAATGATGAAATGACTCCTTCCTGAGAATTGGCATGTGGAAGGCCATTATCACAGGTAGTAACATTTAAAAAAAAAAAAAAAATAGGAAGATTTTAACAGAGAGATAATTTATTTCTTACTCTGAAAGAAAACAACGGGTGAGTTCCCAGAAAGGGTGTTGCACCACTGAGAGTGTGTGGAGGCTCTGGTAGAGCAGTGGGGGGGGGGGCGATGACTCACCTGGGGACAGCATCTGGGGGGACAGGTGCACCTCTCTCATCCTGTTAAGTAGTGAATTTTACAGTGTTAAGTTGCTTTGCTTGACACTGGCCACGTGTGTAAGCCATGCGGAGTCATTAGGAGTTAGGCACCAGATGTCTGTGTAAGACACATGCCGCTTAGCTTTAATCATCAGTCCGACACGATCTAGAATCACTGGGAAGGGAGTCCTGAGATCTAGATCAGGTTGGCTTGAGGGCCTGCCTGTGAGGGCTTTCCTTAGTTTGGTTAATGAAGATGGGAAAGCCACCCTGACAGTGAGCGGCACCATTTCCTGAGCTGGGTGCAGAGCTGCCGAGCACTGGGAAGCATGCATGCATCCATTCTCTCTGCTCTTGGCTGTGGGTGTGACCAGCTGCTTCACGTTTCTTGTCCTTTTGAGTTCCCCACAATGAGAGAATGTGACCTGGAACAGTGAGTCAGATAAACCCTTTCTCCTGTATGTTACTTTTGCCTTTTATCACAGCAACAGGACATTTAGGATATTTTATCACAGCAACAGAAATTCAAGTAAGACAGAACATCATGGGTTGGTCTGTAAACAGCTGAGGCCAGACTGTTGGAGTGTGAGGATCTGGCTTCTATTTCTGGCCTTTAATCTCTACGGACCCCACAGTCACAGAATATTTGTAGACTAGGTAATCTATCATGAGAGTTTTAAATTTTTTTACTTTAAATGTGTTAATATTATTACTGCGTGTGTGTGTGTGTGTGTGTGTGTGTGTGTGTGTGTATGTATGTATGTATGTGTGTGCATGTGGGTCGGTGTGCGGTGGCATGCTCATAGAGGTCAGATAACAACTTCCAGGGAGTCAGATCTCTTTCCACTGTGCGTTCTGCAGACTGAATTCACATCACGAGGTTTGCACAGTGAGCTCTTACCCAGAGCCATCTCACCGGTCCCTGGAAGATTCTTAAACATTGTATTAGGGATAAAAGTATATTTAAGGCCAGGCAGCTAAGACCTTTAATCCCAGCACTCGGAAAGCAGAGACAGGCAGATTTATGCACATCTGAGGCCAGCCTGGTCTACAGAGCGAGTTTCAGGACAGCCAAGGCTACACAGAGAAACCCTGCTGCAGGCGGATTTTTCTGTCCTACCTGCCAGCTCCCAAATAACCACATGGAGACTTATTGTTAGTTATGAAAGTCTGGCTGATAGCATAGGCTTGTTTCTAACTAGCTCTTGGAACTTAATTTAACCAATATCTTTTCATCTACACTCTTTTATGTGGCTCGGTTACCTTTACTCTGTACTCCCATGCTGCTTCCTCTCCATCTGGCTGGCGACTCTGCCTTTCTTCTTCCCAGCACTCCCAGAAGTCCCCAGAAGTCCCACCTAACCTCTCTTCCTGCCTAGCTATTGGCCATTCAGCTCTTTATTAAACCAATCAGAAGGTGCTTTGGCAAAGACACATTTTCACAGTGTACAAAAAGATTATTCCACAACACCCCGTCTCAAAAAAAAAAAAAATGTTGGATACAAAATACCAAAGAGAGGGAAAGAAAAAAGAAAAAAATATGTGCAGTGTGGGAAGTTCCTGGTAAAACCTAAAGGGCTGGAAAACCAAGTACTCATGGCCTTGGCTTCCTCCCTGGAACACAATGGTTAGACAAAGTCACAGTTTTAATTAAAGTAAGGCTAGGTGAGGAGACTCAAAAGCAGAAGACAGGGGCCAGGATGAGAACACTTGCCAAGTATGTGCTAGGCCCTGGGTTTGATTCCCAGCATTGTAAGTGGCCCCTTTAGGACACAACAACAAAAACAAAGAAAAGGCATAGTATAGATAATCAAGATAGCATGCAGCAACCTTCATGAAGTGAATGGGCACTGTTAGGCATGCATGAGTGGACACCATCAGGCATGCATGAATGGACACTGCCAGGCATGCAGGAGTGGACACTGTTGGGCATGCATGAGTGGACACTGTCAGGCATGCAGGAGTGGACACCATCAGGCATGTATGAGTGGACACTTCCAGGCATGCATGAGTGGACACTGTCAGGCATGCATGAGTGGGCACTGTCGGGCATGCATGAGTGGACACTGTCAGGCATGCATGAGTGGACACTGTCAGTATCTGGAATGTGCCAAGAGTTGTACTAGTGCTAGAACCAGATACCTATTCTTGAGAAGCTTGTAGTCTATAATCCCAAACTGCTTTTAGGATTCCAGCAGGCATGAAAAAATATATAGCCTTGCCAGGCATGGTGGTACATGCCCATAATCTCAGCACTTAGGAGGCAGAGAGCATCAGGTCTCTGTGAGGTTGAGACCAGCCAGGTCTATATAGTGAATTCCAGGTCTGCCAGAGCTACATAGTGAGACTGTGTCTTAGTCATGGTTCTGTTGCTGTGAAGAGACACCATGAAGCCGAGAGCCATATCCTGATCTGCAGGCTGAGAGAAAGAAGCAGCTAGGCCTGATGTGGCCTTTTGAAACCTCAAGACCCACTCCCAGTGACACACTTCCTCTAACAAGGTCACACCTCCTTACCTTCTCAAATAGTGCCTCTCTGTGATGACTAAGCATCCAAATATATGAACTTATAGAAGCCGTTCTTATTCAAACCACTATACTCTGTCTCAAAACAAAACAAAAAACCCTGAAAACACGTCATTAAATGTTATCAGATAGCCAGAGGCTGTAGAAGCCTGGCCCACAGCCCAGCCAGGGCAGACCAGGGCAAGGGCCACTATGATGAGCATCTATGTGGTGGAGAGATGGAGAGAAACAGAAGCGGAGCAGTTTGTGCACTGTGAAGAGAGGTGAAACCGGAGATGTGAAGGGGATGAGGAACAGCCTGATGTGAAAAGACTGCACTGTCACCTAAGGCCATGGTGATATCTGGACCCCTGCTGCCACTCAGGGCCATGTCTGGGGTCCTTAGCCTTTCTGCAGCAGGGGTCTGTGTTGATGTCTGTGGCCTGTGTCATCACCACCATGTGGACCTCCTTGGTCCAGGCTGCTGTCTGAAACCATGTTGGTGTCTGAGTACCAAGCTGAGCTGAACCAACCCCTCATTGGCCACCACAGGTGGCCACCACCATTGGTGATGTGGAATTCAGAAGAGGTGGCCCCACCCCTCACCAGATGCAGCATGCTGCACTAAGGAGAGTTGGCCTGGCCCCTTGCCTGACCAGAACAGGAGAACTGGCTGGTGATAAACTTAGCTACCACCCAGGCCCAGATCCAGGGCTTTGTGCTGGCCCACCCCAACACCTATCCCATCTATGAGCTGCTGGAGCATGTGAAGGCGCCAGTCCTGCAGATCCACAGTCACAGGATCTCTGTGCCTTGGCAACAGTAGGAGATCTGAGAGGAATCTCAATGAGGGTCCAGTTTGGGCGGTGTAACAGAAGCCAGAGGCCTCGAACCAGCCCAATAACTCATTGCAATGAACATTTGCAAGTAAAGCCGGTCGGGAAAAAGGGTATATTGTGGGACACACACACCATGACACACTGCAGCTTCCATAGCGAGACTTTTTTTTCTATTTTCTTTTGGGGGGCGTTACAAGGGTGAAGGGAGGATATAGAAGAACTGGGACATGAGTGGGGTTGGAGTATATGATGTGAAATTCACAAAGAATCAATAAAAAAATTATGGGTAAAATGGTATGTTACTCTTTTTCTTTTCTTTTTTTCAGAGCTGAGGACCGAACCCAGGGCCTTATGCTTGCTAGGCAAGTGCTCTACACTGAGCTAAATCCCCAACTTCGGTATGTTATTCTTATAAAAAAAAAATATGTAGGCACAACTGCAAGAAAATGTAATCTTTGCAAGTTCTGCCAGTCAGGGGCTTTTGCTGTTTTGGCTTGGCAGAGATTCAGGTAGGGATGATTTTGTTTTTGTTTTTTTGAGCTATAATTTGATGATGTAGTTCAGGTCAGCCTGAAACTCACTCTCAGATTGGTGGCATGCTTCCTGCCTCAGCCTCCTAAGTGCTGAGATTATAGGCATGAGCTACCATGACTTCTTATGATCAGTTAAAAAACAAAACAAAACAAGCTTGTCGAAGGTGTACAGGAGGAGAAGGACCAACGAAGACCTTGCTAACTTAAGTAGCTGTAGAATGGCATTGAAGAGCTGATGCAGAAGATAGAGAGGGACTTCCTATTTCCTATGTCACCATCTTTATTAAATTACAGTGCATATATCCCAAAGCACAGCAGCATAATGGTCAGCTCAATTCATTTTCACAACCTACACATGCCCATGCAATAGCATCCAGATCAGAACATGAAGCATTGCCTGCATCCCCAGGGCATCCTTAAGACTCTGTCCAATGAGGGACCACCCAGGCACCTCTCACTCTCACCTCCGCTAATGGCTGACTTGACTCCAACTATATCCCTTCATTTTGTCCAAAGCAGTTCACTCTTATAATAAAATGTCTTTGCTAAGGTATAGGCTTCAGGCATTTAAATCACACAATTAGATATGATAAAATGTAGATAATGAACATTCACATCATCTCTCTGGAGGTTTCCTCACGTTCTTCAGTGATTCATCCCTCATTCTATCTTATCCACATACATCTTCTGATCTCTCTATATGGATTGTTCTGGTTTCTGGGGTTTAATATAACTAGGATCATACATTACACACCTTCTTCCTATAGAAGGCCTGAGAAGCCCTGAGTTCAACCCTCAAAACCATATAAACTAAATGTGGTAGAACACACCTGTAATCCCAACATAGGTAGAGCAGGAGAATCTGAAGTTCGTGGTCAACCTCACTACACAGTTTGAGGTCAGCCTGGAACACATGAGACAATCTTAAAATCCCCAAACCAACCAAACAACCCCCATCCCTATGTTTTTTTCTTGTTTATTTGGTTCAAATTCTTTCACCTAACACAATGGTTTTGAGATCTGTCCATGTTTCTGCTTCCAGGGCTTGTTCTTTGATGTTGCTGTGTGATATCCTAGTGTGAGACGGCACCACCATTTGCTTTCCTATGCTCCTGTTGACAATATTCGGCTGTTCGTGGCTTATGGCTAATACAAATAAAGTTGCTACAAACAGAATGTGTAACAAAGTCTTTCAACACAAGCTTTCCTTTCTCTTGGGCAAATTCCATGGCCAAATCATCTGATAGAGTTGTGTTTAAGTTTGTAAGACGCCAAGCTGTCTTGCAAAGCTCTCTGCCATTTTGTAAACTCAGCAGCAGTTTGCAAGAACGCCAGTTTGGCCACATCCTTGACAATATTTGATATTATCAGCCTTTTAAATTTGAGTCATTTTAGTGAGTATGTAATCGGATCTCCTTGTGGCTTTTATTTGCATTTTCCTGATGACTAGTGATGGTAAGCATCTGTACAAATTTTATTAACAATTTTAGACTCTCTTTGGTGAAGTCCAGAGATCTTTTCTTTTAAATGCCATGCTCATTAAAAAGAACTGAAATAAATGTTCACAGCCAGGCAGGCAAGATAACTCCAAGGATAGAGGCACTTACTGATGGCCTGCATTGGATCTCAGGGACCCACACGGTGGAAAGAAAAAACTGACACCCGTAAATTGTCTTCTGACCTCCACATGTGCAGTGCGCTACGTGTGTGTGCCCATACACGTGGTTAATGGATAAAATGCAATAAAAAGCTTAGGGCTGGTGAGACACTTCAGTGGGTAAAGGTCCTCACTGCCAATCTTGGCAAGCTGAGTGTGAATCCCAGAACACACACGGTCGGAGAGCATCCACTGCGGAAGGCTGCTCTCTGACCTTCCCAAGAGCATCGCGGCCCATGTGCATCCTTCACACACACACAGACAACCACACTCACCCACAAAATAAATGCATGGAATAAACATAGTTATATAATTTTTAAAAAAATCTTCAGGGCCAAGAAAAGTATGAGTAACAGATATGGTGTCTCCAGGTAGGAAGGGCAATGTGGACTCCCTGCTCAAGCCCTCCCTTACAAGAGTGATTAAGTGAGGAAGAGCAGCCCATCAGCAGTAAAAACAACAGCTTCACAGGGCACCCTGGGGAGAGAGGAGAGTTAGTTAGCCTCATCAGTAGCCAACTGTGGTGGTTCAAATAAGAATGGCCCCCACAGGCCCATGGATTTGAATGCTCAGTCACCAGTAAGTGGCACTATCTGAAAGGATTAGGAGGTGCGGCCTAGTTGGAGGAAGTGTGTCCCTGGCTTTGAGGGCTTTGAGGTTTCAAGGGCCCAAGCCAGGCTCAATGTCACCTTCTCCCTGCTGCCAGTAAATCCAGATGCAGAACTCCCAGCTCCTCCTCCAGCACCATGTCTGCCTGCTTGCCGCCGTGGTCCCTGCCGTGATGACAATGGACTAAGCCCCTGAAACTGTAAGCCAGCCCCAAATAAATGCTTCCTTTTATGAGTTGCTGTGGTCATGGTGTCTCTTCACAGGAATAGAACACTGATTAAGACACCATCCCTTTCTTTTTTCCTTTGAACTTAAAAGTTCATGGGGGGCGGCAACACTCTTTGTTCACTCAGGACTTAGAGAATTCCCAAGGAGCAGGACTTCCTGTGTCAAAGTGGAGAAGTCCCAGGGAAATCAGAATGAGCTGGTCTTCCAGGACAGGCCCTTGGTTTCCCCAAATGAAGATGAGTCTTTCCAAGCTTCATCGTTGGACAGATGTAGCCCTGTGATTAAGCTCTCTGACCAGTAAAATGAAAGCAAAAATGATGAAAGACTTTCCAGACTCGCTCACATTGAAGCAAGCCTCTATTCTCTCCCTTCCCATCTTTCAACTGGTTCAGATAAAGAGGTAAAGAGAAGTATGGGCATGCCATCTTAGATGACAAGGGGAAGGAGCCTGTTAAGAATGACAAAGCAAGTTGAACAAAGGGCACACATCCCAGCCCTGGGCATACTAAAGTGTAGTGAGTTTGGGGTCAAGGTCTACCAGAGAAGATCCGCAGCCTCAAGAAGGATTCCATGTCTTAATTACTATGGGCCGGCCTACCCAGCTTGTGTGTGCTCTAGGTTGCACGAACTCCTGTGTTTGGGGCCTCCTTCTCAGTTGCCTACTTGAGATAGTGTGTTAGAGCACAGCCAGGAAGGCTGGAAAGAGGAAGAAAGTAAATGTTTGTTAAGCATTGTAAATGCTGAACATTCTGCTACTGGTTTCTTTTTTAGATTGAATTTATTTTTAAAATTGTGTACGTGTATGTCGGGGTGTGGGGTATGTGCACATGAGTGCAGTGCCCAAGGAGGCCAGAGGTCTGGGGTCCCCTGAATCTAGAGCTATAGGCAGTTGTGAGCCTTCCCAGTGAGCGTTGGGTTCTCTCTGAGAGCAGAACACACGCTTAACCACTGAGCCATCCTTCCAATCCCCTATTGTTTTTTTCTTTATATAGGATATTTATGTTTAGTTCATTATTTATCCTTCACAAAAGAACTTAGCAAAAGAAGTTGTTGAAATATAGCAGAACACAGGAAAAGTCACGAAGACGGTGAGTTTTTGACTCTCCAGAAATTCCCACCTAATGAGCTTGATGGCACTTCAGTTATTTTCTGGACTGGATTCATAAAGGAGGTTGTTGAACGACTTTAAAAACAGCAGCAACTGCTGCTCGCTAAGTGGATATGCCAAGAACCAGTCCAGTTAGCTTGTCTGGGTTTCGCTCTTAGGAGATGGCTGTTATGTGGATAGATTTGAAAAATGGGTGCCTGCAGCAAGACTGTGACAAGAACACATGTGGCAACCATGCAGACCTGTTCTGGGGACAGTACATGACATACATGTACATGACAGAACATGCATGGCAACTCTGCAAACAACCGGGAAGGTTAGCAAGTAGCTGAACCGTCATGCCCAAATGAGAAGGGATAACAAACACGGATGTCAGCTTGAGAGGAATCTGAGGAAGCATGCCTTGATCTGGCTAAAGGTTGAAGAGATTGGGTTAGAGCTGAGCTTGCTTCCATTTGCAGCACCTACATCAGGCTCACAACCACCTGTAACTCCAGATCTGGGGAGGGGTGGATGAGACTGATGCCCTGATCTACACAGGTACCTGCATTCTCACATTCCTGTGCTCGTATCCACATAACCTCCGCCGACAACACACACATACACACACACACACACACACACACACACACACACACACTAAAAAAATCTTCAAAAGAGCCGGGCGGTGGTGGCGCACGCCTTTAATCCCAGCACTCGGGAGGCAGAGGCAGGCGGATCTCTGTGAGTTCAAGGCCAGCCTGGGCTACCAAGTGAGTTCTAGGAAAGGCGCAAAGCTACACAGAGAAACCCTGTCTCGAAAAACCAAAAAAAAAAAAATCTTCAAAAGAAACATTATTTCAAATCACTGATAGTGAAGTAAACATGACGTTGACAGATGATGTGGGACCAAGGAAGATAGTTCCTTTTCTCGTCACTGTACCAGATACCTGACAGGAAGAGACTTAAGGCGAGAAAGTCTTCTTTAGCTCACAGTTTGAGGATTGGACCTCCATGGTAGGGAAGACATAGTATGGCCAGCTCTGTCCGTGGTGGTGTTGGGGAACCTGCTGCAGTGACCTCTGCCCCCCCCACACTCACAGAACAGGAAGCAGAAGCTGGATGGGAAGCTGTGGCCAGGCTATCAACCTCAAGGCCACCTCTCTCCGTGGACCCACTTCCTCTAGGTAGGCACCCCAAGGTTCCACAATCTTCGCAAAGAATGCTGCCAGCTGCAGACTGGTATTAACGCACATGAGCCCGTGGGGGGCATTTTCTCTCTAAACCTTAACAGCAGCAAACACTAAAGAAGACAAAAATCAGAACCAAAAGCTTTTGACTCAAATCATGAATGTGTATTACACTCCATTTTTTTTTTTTTTTTTTGAGGCAGGGTTTCTCTGTGTAGTTTTGGTGCCTGTCCTGGATCTCGCTCTGTAGACCAGGCTGTCCTCGAACTCACAGAGATCTGCCTGGCTCTCCCTCCTGAGTACTGGGATTAAAGCTATATGCCACCACTGCCCAGACTACACTCCATTTTTCAAAACAAATCCCTATCCAACTAGTTAAGAACTGAAAGAGGGGCTGGGGAGGTGGAGCAGCAGCTAAGGGCGCTTGTTGATCTCACAGAGGACCCTGGGCCAGTTCTCAGCCATCATATGGTAGTGTCCCTGTGAGTTCCAGTGAGTCTGAACCTTCTCATGACCTCTGCAGGCACCAGGCGAGCATGTGGTGCATAAGTATGTACGTACGTACGTACATACGTACATACATACATACATACATACAAACCATAAGTACAATCCATAGGAAGCCGGGCAACTTTCCTGATTCTTATATAATGCATCATTATAGAATATCACAGTTTTTTGTATGACTTAGTTTATCCAAACAGCTAAAGCTTAACGAAGTGAGAAAAGACAAAGAAGCTGGACAAATGTTACTGTGGACCCTGATAGGCCTTAGGAGTTTATAAATCTTATTTACCTTATTTATCAAACTTATGTTGTTACTTATCTAAATTTTTTAGAAGCCCAGTGTTGAACAGTCAGCAAAAATGTAAGTACTTAGGTAAAAAATCTCTAAGTCAGTTTTTGTTAACTTGAGTAGATCTTTATAACCTTAAAATTTTGTCATCATACAAAAATCATCCATACCAATCCAAAATATTTTGGAGGCCTGCTGCTGTCTCCTTAAGCCTAAAACGATAAGCAGAGGGTGCCATAGGACTAAGGTGCTTTATTAGCTGTTTTACACCACGTGAACATCTTAAGATGGTGGTGAAGTTACATGGCACATACTCTTTAACCTTAGTAAAGATGGCTGCCAATCACGTGATTGCTTCTATACTGATGAGGTCATCAACCAAGATGCAGACAAGTCACATGGTTGCTAATTTAAAACATGAGTTTTCCTAGTAGATCTATTTTTTAATGAGATTTGAATCCAAGTTACACACACACACACACACACACACACACACACACACACACACACCCTAAATAAGACTTGAATCATGTATAATATGCTGTAGGAAATTAACATTATCCATGTATAGATTTTTAATTATAAGCCTTTAGTTGTAAGTTTAAAGCCAAACCTTGTTACAGATTTTGTAGATTTTTTTCTTAACCATTCCCAATTAATTTAGAAATCCTGAGGCAGAGTATACAGCACAGTCTTAAGAGATTTTTTTTGAGAACAGAGCACAGAAAATTGCGAAGATAAAAGATCTGTAATAGTGGGAAGTAGAGGAAGTGTAGAGCAGAGGAGGTCTAGATATAAGAGATTTAGGGTCATTTATTTGTGCAGTGGCGGTTGCCATGGTTTGTGAGATTTTGGAAATCAAGTGTGCTGATTTTGGGCCATTGAGCTGTCCTGAGGCCAAGCTGTTTGTAGTTCAAGGAGGAGGAGAGGCGGGGGTCGAAAAAATGGAACTCTGCTGGAGAAATTTCTATGAGCTCCAAAAGGGAGCTGAGAGCAGAAACCGGGACTGCAGATCAGATGGGACCACAGCTCCCGAGGGAGGGGAGAGAAAGCTAGCTGAGCTGAGGCGATGAAGTGTCATTGTGAGAAGAATTTCCATCGGGGCGTCCCCAAGTAGAATGGGAAACTAATCAAAAAGAAAAATGTTCTAAATCACAGAGGAAAGGTGTCCATGTGACCACGGCCCAAGCAGGACGAGAGGAGCTTCCTGGTAGTAGATAAGCAGGCAGCTTAGGGTGGCACTTATCCAGTAGAGAGACAGAGAGCAGGAAAAGACAGAGAGGGACAAAGGAGACGGTAAGTGTCTTTAGTAGAGATACCTAGATGGGCGGAGAAAGCAAGAGCTGAGAGATTTGAGACAAGCGTCCAGGCAGGTGCGTTGGGAGGGTGTAGAAGGCTCTCAGAGCCAGAGAGACACTTAGAGCATAGAGAAGGAGAGGAGTGGTTAGAACACATGGAGGGGAGAGGTGGACTCTGGAGTTTGATGGATGGCAGGAGCCGGCAGAAACAAATGATCCGTACACATACCTTAGGAGAATCAAATCAGCAGTTTGGCTCGGAAAGGCCAAGTTCCTCAGAATAGAACCCATATATGCCAATCCTGGTTTTTTTGGCACCAGATGAATGAAAAATATAAATAAAAAAGGAAGGACATGACTGCTCCTAGGTATGGTGGATGGATGAGAAGGTTTATTGTAGATGAAAGAGAGAGCTTAGCCAGAGGTAGGGGTATCTGGGAGAGTCCAGAGTGAACATGACCCTGAACCAGGTCATGTGAGGAGAGGGGAGAGCCAGGAGAGGAAAGGGTAGACAAAAAGTCCAGGTAACCAAAATGTCTGGATTATATAGGCAGCCCAGCCCCTGGGCTGGAGAGGTTTAGGGTAGGGGGCTGGTATGCCAGCCTCACCCTATAACAGGTAGGGGCTGAGGGTTGCTGAGAGAATCTAGCAGCCAGATTCACTTTGATATGTTAAATAGACTCCTTAGTCATTCGTCCAGGCTTTGAGACCTAATATACATAAAATAGAATAAATGAATCTAAAGAAGAATCAGGAGTAAGTTAGTATTAGTAAGTATTAAGAAAATAATTGGACCAGGCAGTGGTGGTGCACTTCTTTAATCCCAGCACTTGGGAGGCAGAGGCAGACGGATCTCTGTGAGTTTGAGGCCAGCCTGGTCTACAGAGTGAGTTCCAGGACATCTGGGTCTACACAGAGAAGCCCTATCTCAAAAAACACAAAAAAGAAAGAAAGAAAAAGAGAGAGAGGGAAAGAGGGAGGGAGGGAGGGAGGGAGGGGAGGGGAGGGGAGGGGAGGGGAGGGGAGTGGGTATTTTAAGCGACACCCTGAAGATGAGCCAATGTGGCACAGCTGAAGCATTCAGACTAACCACACTAGAGAGACAGTGTCCGCTCTAAGAAACTGAAGCATGGCTCTGCTAGCAACATCCACAGTCTTATGCCATAGCATGAAAGCTGGCATGCCACAGCTCTGGCAAGGTGTCTTAGTCAGGGTTCCGATTGCCGTGAAGAGACATCATGATCACAGCAACTCTTATAAAGGAAAACATTTCACTGGGGCTGGCTTACAGCTCAGAGGTCTGGTCCATTGTCATCATGGCGGGAAGCGTGGTGGCATGCGGGCAGACACGGTGCTGGAGAGGTAGCTGAGAGTTCTACATCTGGATCTGCAGGCAGCAGGACACTGTGTGCCCCACTGAGTGTAGCTTGAGCACAGGAGACCTCAAAGCCCACCCCCACAGTGACACACTTCCTCTAACAAGGCCACACCCACTCCAGCAAGGCCACACCTCCAGTAGAGCCATTCGCTATGGGCCAAGCATTCACACAC
This sequence comes from Peromyscus leucopus, assembly GCF_004664715.2. NCBI lineage: Eukaryota > Metazoa > Chordata > Mammalia > Rodentia > Cricetidae > Peromyscus > Peromyscus leucopus. Next base: position 14,071,060 of record NC_051079.1, read on the forward strand.
AAGAGTCTATGGGGGCCATTCCTAGCCACATCACCACACAGGGCTTAGGGAGGCATGAAGCTGCTGCTTTGGTTGGTTTACACGGTGGCGCTCTGGCTCCATGGCCAGTCAGACGCCCCTGCCAGCTCTCTCCCTTCATCCCTCTCTCTTATCTGACCATGTCCTTGCTCCTGGTCTTTTGCTCAGCACCCCGTTTTGGTTGCTTGGCCTGCTGCTTTGGCTCTTTTCTGTTTCTTCCTGCTCCGGTCACACTCTCTTCCTGACTGGTGTCCAGCGTGCTGAGAGGCCTTAAAAACCCAGAGGGAGGTGCTGAGGGTGAGGAGTGGGCGTGGCGACACCCCAAGCACTTGCTTCTAAAGAAGTGTCCCCTCTGACTCTGTGACAGAAGGCAGTAGAGTGGGGACCCTATCTTTCCCCTAAATCAACAACAGTTGCTAGCCACCACTGTCTTTGCAGTAATAGGGAGGCAGAAGCAGGGAGATCATGAGTTCGAGACCAACCTGGGATACGTAGTGAAATCATTTCCCAAATAATTAATTAATTAAAAACCAAAGAAGGTTTTGGGAAATTATATATATATATATATATATATATATATATATATGTATATATATATATATATATATACATATATATATATATATAGTAGCATTTCCAGAACTAGGCAGACAACCAGTTTTTAAGAGATGATGAGAGGGTCAGTGTGGTGGTGCACACCCTTAGCCTTAGCACTTGGGAAGCAGAAACAGGAGGAGGATCTCTGTGAGTTCAAGGCCAGCCTGGTCTATGGAGTGAGTTCCAGGCCAGGGAGGGCCACACAGTGAGACACCACTTCAAACACAACAAAAGGAGAGTTGATCGTGGCTGGTGAGATGGCCCCGTGGGTAAAGGTGCTTGCTGCCAAGATCGATGACTTGAGTTTGGTCCCCAGAACCCACACGGTGAAGGAGGAAACTGACTCCCCAAAGTTGTCCTTTGACCTCCACAAGTACAGCATGCATGTGTCCCACCTACAGGAACACACCAATGAGGAGAATAAGTTAAAGGGATGACTTAGCAAAAGCATCGCCTAAGTACTCCAAGCAAACATGCATAGACTACACCTTAAATACCTCTCCTCCGGAAGACAACCCAAACCCTGAATAGCACACATTTGCAAATGCACCCAGGAGCTCAGAAGGCAGTAGAGAAGGCTCCTATGACAAAAATAGAGTAGAAGTCAAAATCCGGAGAAGAAAATCAGCCACGGGATTGGATGGGATTGGCTCTCACTTTGAGGCATCAGCTCAAGCCTGCTAAACTTGAGCCTTTCCCTGGACGGCACTGCAAAGGATGAGAAACAGGACCTAAAATTGAAAGCCTGCCTGAAGTTCAGAGTCTAAAAGGATACGCCTTACAGAAAGCTGAGGACCCAAAGGGGTACATCATTGATGGAATGATAGACTGCAAATGAATTTGCCCCAAAGAAAAAGACAGCAAGGAAACTTGTCTGTCTCAAAGCTGCCGTGGAATAGAGCCCTGAGCATGTGTAATCCTCGGCAGGATTACACATATGGGTTTTGGCCTGAATTCAAACTACCCAGGAGGTTTTGAAAAACCCCAGCCTGCAAATTGAAAGTAGCCCCAGGCACCCACAGAAGCAAGCCAAATCTTTTCTGAAAGAAGAAGCCTTGAAGTCAAGGCTCAAAGAAGTTCTGCAAGGTTTTGGGAAACTCTCAAGTATCCAGGAAAACATGAGAAAATGAGGTAATGGGGGTAATGGTAATGAGGGTCAGACAATAACGGATTCCTTCACGGAGACCCAGCTTACTGCACTGGTCAGATGTGAAGTGTTCGCTTACTCTGTATTCAGAAATAAAAAGGGAGCAAAACACAACTAGAGAGAACGCCATTAAGAATACTCAGCACAACTTTACATTAAAACAATTTTAAATTGAATTATTTATTATTGACTCTGTCTGTGGAGGGGGGGGGCATGGTGTATAATTCTAAAAGGACCGAAAAGAAGTTCCAGAAGTGAACTAAATCTGTTTTTATATTGAAATGTAATAATAGTTCAAGACTTCTCTGTGCTTGGAATCTCACTAATAACAGGGAAGTTGCATTTACTCTCCCTGATTCTGTCAGGTGCAAGTTAGGAATTCCCCTCCCCCCATGGCGTTACAACTAGCTATTTAACGTTAGTATTCTTCTAGCCTGTTCCAAAATTATCACCTAAAAACATATTACGATTCAGTCACCCATTTGGACTAAGTGTTGTTACTAAAGTCTTACTGATCTATCTGAAATTTTTTTTTTTTTTCTGATTGAGGAAACTTGGGCTGGATGGACCAAGAGAAGAAGGGGAAGACTCCAACCACCAAAATAGCAAGGAAAGAGACGATCACAGCTGACCTTTAAGAAACAACAACAAGAACAAAACTCCAAAAACGTAAGGAAACAAGGACAGCCATATACCAACACATTACGTATGTGAACAAAAAGGAACGGACACAATTTGAGAACCAAGGAGATTATCCATGCACTCAAACTAGTTGGTAATGCAGGTCTGTCTTCTCAGATAACCAATGGGCCGGAGCAGGACGACCTCAGGCTCAACATTTGTCTGAGTTACAGAGTAAATTGAAGGCCAGCTTGGATAGTTCAGTGAGACCAGGTTTCAAAAAACAAACAAACAAACAAAAAACTAAAAGGAGGGCTGTACATAACTCAGAGCACTTGTCTAGCACTACACTCTAGGTTCAGTCCCCAGAAACACACACGCACGCACGCACGCGCCCACAATGGGGGGAGGGGGAAACAATAAGATAATATAATAGACTAATAATGGTCTAGTAAGTATAACAAAGCTGCATGGTATGGTATCATATATAAAAATAAATTATGTTCTACATGAGCAATAATAAGCTAAAAATAAAAATTTGACAAAGTTACATTTATAAGATCAAAATGACCTAAATGCTTAGAACTATGTTTTCTTTTGTGGTGATGGTATTTAACCCAGGGCCTCACACATGGCAGGTGAGTGCTCTGCTACTGAGCTATAGTCCCAATCCCAGAAATATGTGTTTGTTTGTTTTTTGAGACAGGGTCTATCTTCATAGCTCTGGCTGTCCTGGAACTCACCATGTAGACCAGGCTGGCCTCAAACTCACAAAGCTCTGCCTGCTTTTGGTTCCAAGTACTGGGATTAAAGGCATGCAAGACCATGCCTGGCCCTAGAAATATGTTTTTAAAGAAGTGAAAAATCTGTACACTGAGAACTGCCAGAGAACATTGAAAAAAATTAAAGCAAGTCTAAATCCATTGATTGGGAGGCTGTCGTTAAAATGGCAAATATCTCCAAACTGATGTACACATTTAGAACAACCTCTATCAAAATCTTAGTGACCATGATACACTGACTCAAAAGTTTACAAAGAGAAAAAAGGATGCAGAATAGTCAATGCATCCTTGGAATACATTGTTGAATAACGCACCAATTTCCAATCTCACTACAAGGATACTGTAACTACACAGTGTAGTATAAGAATAGAAACAGGGCCGGGCGGTGGTGGCGCACGCCTTTAATCCCAGCATTCTGGAGGCAGAGCCAGGTAGATCTCTGTGAGTTCGAGGCCAGCCTGGGCTACAGAGTGAGTTCCAGGAAAGGCACCAAAGCTACACAGGGAAACCCTGTCTCGAAAAACAAAACAAAACAAAACAACAACAACAACAACAACAAAGAATAGAAACAGGGATCAATGAAATAAAACTGAAATTCCACAAATAACCCCTTTGTATGTATTGCTTTGGTGGACCGAGGATTAAATACAGTGATTTAGGAATGCTAAGCCCACATTCTACTGCTGAGCTATACCCTTAGCTCCAGTTTTTAATTAAAAATGATTCAATCATAAGGAGAACAGTCTTTTTAACACATAGTTCTGGGATAGACTTGTTATCCACACACAAAAAGTGAAATTGGGCTGTTAAACTATACCAAAAAAACTGATTCTTAATGAGTATAGGATACAAATAAGAGTTAAACATGAGAAGGATATGCACAAATCTTACCTTAGATTTAACCATGTTTTATTAAATATGACATCAAACATGGAAGTAACCCCAGAAAAAGAGGGTTGCAAATGCCACAGCTGGTAAGCAAAGATCCACATGAGGCAAAAAGGGAAATTCAGTTCAGCATAACTCAGAAGTCAGTGTTGGTTCAAACTTCTGGAATCTGACCCAGTGCAGTGATTTTAGACGTATTTAAGTACAGTAAAATTTTGGGAAAAAAGTTTCTTGGTAAAAATTATCTCAATCCATGTGCACAATAAAACTTAAGGCAGGACTACATCAAAACTCTTTTGCAAAGTACATGTGACCTCTACCATGAAGATGGGATCTATAGCTTTATTTTTTCTCCCAGAGACAGAGTTTCTCTCTATAGCTGTGGCTGTCCTGGAACTCACTCTGTAGACCAGGCTGGTCTCAAACTCACAGAGATCCACCCACCTGCATCTGCCTCCTGAGTGCTGGGATTAAAGGTGTGCACCACCATCACCTGGCAGGATCTATATCTCAAGGGCCTAGGATCTTGTGTGGCCTCAGTCATATGGATAACTTAGAGGTCACCAGGCTATAAAGTACATGATGTCTCCCCAAAGGATGGGGTTCTATTGACTGAGAAACAATGCCCAAGATAAAGGTCTACAGAGGAAGAATCTGGGATAAACACAGTAGTCTGGGAAATTCGGATGTGGCCTGACCCTACAGATAGCACAGATCACCAGGCTATTAACTACATCCACTCCAAACCTTATGGGTGGAAAACAAGCATACATCCCTTCCATTGAAGAGACAAGCCCAAGAGGTGGAGATGGGGGATCCCCAGAACAAACTAGACAAGCTGAATTGATGAGCTCTGAGTTCAAGTGAGTGACCCTACCACAATGTACAAAGTACAATCAAGGAAGATACCCTAAATTAATCTCTGGCTTACACACACGTGCAAAATACACGTACAATTCACATGTGTATTTACGCACATGTGAACACATCATATATGCCCAAACAGAACACTAATACATAAAAAGAAAAAAATAAAAATGAAAATAAAATCTTTATGTTTCAAGTCTTTGCTGTACCCACAGGATATCCTAAAAGTCCGCTTCCCATCTTATGATGCTGTTTTGAAGACTAAGAAGCCCTGAGGAAGTGGGGCCTGCCTGGCAGGCAGGAATAGTTCACTAAGAGATAGTCTCTGAAGGTGATGCTCACTCCTGGTTCTACCTGAGCTGTCTGCATTCTGGTGAACTCTGGTGAACAAGCAGCACCACACTTCCATCTCCACCATGGTGTGGCTCTTTCCACCATGCCTCCCTCCCGCGATAGACTGGAACCTCCCAAAAAAACCATGAGCCCAAGTAAATTCTCCCTCCCTTAAGTTGTTTCTGTTATGCACCTGGCCACATAAACACAAAACGTAAACTTGATAAGGGGATTTGTGTGTAGACCAAATACAGAATCTCTTACAACTTAACCATAGACAGTCAGTACTGCTGGTTACTGTTCTTGTTTCTGTGGTCCAGTGCAGCAATGTGAAAGGAGGATTGCTTTGGCTTACAGTTCAGGGAAACACAGCCCGTCACTATGGGAAGGCACTGTGACCAGAGCATGAGGAGCATGAGAGGGCTGATGACACTGTACTTGCAATCAGGACACAGAGAGAGGTGAATGATGATGCTCTCTTGGTTTTCTCCTTTTTTTCTAGTCTAAGATGCCAACCTACAGAATGTGCATGCCCACATTCTAGGTGATCTTCCCTCCTTAGTTAATCCTCTCTGGAGTCAGTCTCACAGATGTGCCCAGGAATACGTTTCCAAGATGACTGTTAACCCACCAAGTGGACAAGAGAGATTAATCATTACACAACCCAATTTAAAAGCGGGCAAAAGGAGCCTAGAGAGATAGTCCGGTATCTAAGAGTAGGTGCTACTCTTGTAACGGACCCAAATTTGGTCCCCAGCATCTATATCAGGCTACTTACATCTGTAACTCCAGCTCCAGGGAATCCAACACCCTCTTCTGGACTCCATGGACACTAACTAGACTTACATGCATATACTCCTTCCCCACAATTTAAAAATAAGATGAAACTTTTAAAAATAGATAAAGAATTTGATTAAAGCTTTAACTAAATAAGTATACAAATAGCCAATCATCATATGAAAAGATACTCAGCATCATTAGTCACTAGGAAATTTATAATCAAAACCACAAGGAGCTACAACCACCCTACACCCACTAGGATGTGGCTGTAATACAAATGATGGAAATGATAAGTCCTGGCAAGGATGTAGGAAAACTGGATCCCTCACATATTGCTAGTGGGAATGTTAAATCATGCAGCCGATTTGGAAAACTATTTGGCAGCTCCCCCAAATGATTAAACATAGAGTTACCATATTATCCAACAATCCTACTCCTAAATATAAAATAACCAAGGGAACTGAAAACATATGTTCACACAAAAATTCGTACACGAATGTTCACAGCAGCATAATTCATAACAGCTGAAAAGTAAAAGCAGCCCACGTGTCTATCAGCTCGTGAACAGAAAGGTCATGTAGACTGCGGTATGTACAATGGGAGAATATTCTGCAATAACATGGAGTGGAATACTGACTTGGTGTGGATGCAGCTTGAATGCATCATGCCAGACACAAAAGGCTAAATTCTGGAGGAGTCTAACCACATGAAATGTCAAAAACGACAAACTTATAGAGATAGGATTAATAGTTTCCCAGGGTTGGGAGGTCAGAAGATTGAGAACTGACAGATAATGGGCACAGAGTTTCTTTCTGAGCTTGTGACAATGTCCTGGACATTGATAGTGGTCATGGATACACAACATGTGAATTTACTAAGAAACAGTGGACTTGTAAAAGGGTTAACTTTTTGGTATGTAAATTATACTATAATAAAGTTGTTTTAAAAGTAATAATTGATATAAAACAGTAGTCCTCAACCTTCCTAATGCTGCAACCCTTTAATACAGTTCCTCATATTGTGGTGACCTCCAACCATAAAACTATTTTGTTGCTACTTCATAACTATTGTTTTCCTACTGTTATGAGTCGTAATATAAATACCTGATGTTCAACTCAAAGGGATCATGACCCACTGGTTGAGAACCACTGATATAAAAACTTCAGTGAATGCATCAAATCACTTGAAATAATAAATGAACTGGAATATATATATGAGGATAAAACCCAGAGCAAAATATAAAGATGATACAAAGAGAGGAAAATTATGCTAGTTAAAAGTCATGGAGGACAGACAAGAACATCTTATATATGTCTGTGTAATTAGGGTTTCAGAAGGAAGGAGAGGAGAGGCCTTATCTGGTGATGGATAATTATTATTTTTCAGAATAATTTAATAAATACCTCCTCCATATGTGTGTGCAATGTTCTATGTTCTATGCATACACATGTGTTTGCAGATGAATGCATCCCTGTGTGGAAGCCAGAGAGCCACGTGGGAAGTCTTCCAGTTGCTCTGCAGGTTATGTTTTGAGACAGGAGCTCTCATTGAATCCCTGTTTTCAGAGATTAGCTGGCTAGCAAGCCTTCTAGATGCACCTGGTACCACCCCACCCCTGAAACCCTGGGGTTCTAGTTGCACACAGCCATACCTGAGTTTTCAGAGGGCACCAGGGGTGCAAACTCGGGTCCTCATGCTCCTCACCCTTGCATATCAAACACTGCACCCACTGAGTCATCTCCCAGCAGCCAGTCACATGCGTTCTTGCAGGAAAAACCTCAAGAAGCATTGTTAAAGAAAAAGGAACCTTTCAGACACTCCATATCCACCTCCAGAACACCACAACCAAACTGAAGCTCTTTAAAAGGCCAGTTGGAGGACTCACAAAGCAACAAGAAGGACCCAATTATTAACATGCCCTCCACAGTTTGAATGGATTTCGGGAATATTAGGCTGAATGTGGTGGTGGGGGAGGAAGCCATTCCCCAAAGGTCATGGGCAGTGCATTTGCATATTAAGGAAGCCACAAATGATGTCACACACTGAGTGGCTGTAATAGCAAACATTTGTTTTCTCCCAGTTCTGGAAGCTGGAAGTCCCAGGTCAAGGTTCCACGGATCTGATTTCTAGCCGGGGCTCTTCCTGGCTTGCAGACAGCTACCTTCTTACTTTGTTCCCTCCATGGGACGAGTGGGGGCGAGAGAGAGGCTTGGGGGCCTTCCCGCTGTCGCGTCACTTAGCTTTAATCACTACACTAAGGCTTTGGTTTCTGTTGCAGCCAAATTGGGGGCTAGGGTTTCAACATATGGATTCTGGGATGTAATTCAGTCCATAGCATACGGCACGATTCCATTTATACGACATCCTTGAGAATTACATTTTGTAAGGCGAATCAGTAGCTGCTGGGGGTGAAGGACAGAGGGAGATTTAGATATTATTATAACCAGCATTGGGAAGATTTTGTGGTGAGGAGACAGTCGGGTCTTGATATCAGAGCTGCTTATAGGAATCCACACGCGAGAAGCAGCGTCCCACAGAAAGCGCACATACATGTCGGCAGCCATGTCCCTTTACTATACATGCTAAATAATACATGACCAGTAGGAAAAGCTGGGGAAAATTCCACAAGGCCTCCCTGCAATATTGTTGTAACTTGTGTGTGTAAAAATGTGTGTGAGGGTGAGCAAGCCCGTGCGTGCCTCATTTCCTTCAGACAGGCTCTCTTCACTGACTCTGCAGCTCACAATCCAGTCCAGCCTCCCAGATCCACCTGTCTCCACCTCCCAGAGAGTGGGGTCACCCGAACAGAGGTAATTCATGGCTTTTCTTACATGAGTGCTGGGCATTTGGATTTGCTTGCACAGGCCAGCTCTCCAGCCCTGTAACTTACTTTGAATATGTAACTATTCCAAAAATGAAAAAAAAAAAAATTAGTCAGAAATTTAAAAAAAAAAAATCAATTTCTGGCCAAAAGATAGAAATGTATTTGGAAGTTGGTTTCTCAACAGTGATGAGGACAGTAGGGGAAACAGCAGAAGCAGAGCTTCAACGTGCCAAGACAGTTAATCCAGGATTGTCATCGGACTCTTCCAAGAGTCAAGAGGAAATAACGGCATGTCCTGACACAGGGACAGTCTAATGCCGATAAAACCTTTCCACTGCCAACACCAAGGGCTTCAGGTAAACAGTGTGAGATCTCAGGGAGAATGCCTGAGATGCAAGAAGAAACGGTGAAGCAATAATTCGACAACAGTCAGCACATCTAAAGACTGGTAATTCCCTAGCAGAGGATCCGAGAGGTGGCTTGGTGAGCCAAGGCGCCTCCTGCTAAGCCTGATGGTTGGAGTTCTATCCCAGGACCCACAGCTTGGAAGGAGAGAAGCAAATCTTCAGAATTTTCCTCAGACCTCCACATATGTGCTGTGTATTCCCCTCACACAAACTCACACACACACACACACACACACACACACACACACACACACACACACACAAAACAAAAAAATTCAAACAAGAGACATTCACATAAACAAACATGGAACATACCATCCCTAAAGTAGTGTGTGGGTGAAAAGGAAATGATGGATGACAAAAAGCAGAAATTTTTAGTAGTGAAAAAAGAAAAATAACGACCCTACAATGAGTAATAGGAATATGATCAAATTCAATTCTTCTTTCATGTATGTATGGTGTGTGCGCACATGTATGTGCATGTTCATAAGTGTGTGGACAGGTGGAGGTCTGGGGCTAATGCTGGAGCCTTCTCCAGTGTGCTCAAGTGTATTGACTGAGGCACAGCTGCTCACTGAGTCAGGGGCTCACTGATGCTGGCTAGTTAGACTGGCCAGCTTGCTCTGGGACTCCTGTCTCTGAACCCCGAGTGCTAGAATTGTGGGCAGCTGCCACATCTGCCTGGATTTTAGGAGGATCCTAGGGATCCCAACTTCTTGCTTGCTCGGCTGGCACTTATCTCCTGAGCCATCTCTCCAGCCCCCAAATACAATTCTCAGTAGAGTGACCTCATTTACTGAGAAATTAAAACCTGAGTGGATGATCACATGGTCATGATGTCAGTGAGGACAAAGAATCTCCAGAAAAAGAACAGGGCTTGAGGACCACACAGTCCCCCCAGTCCCCTGGACCTAACAGTGATTTCATTTTTCTCCTGGCTGGGAGCTTTTCTGACCAAGCAGGTATCAAAGGCAGCACTCTGACCTTGCTTTCTGGTTATGAACTCTCTCACTGTAGTGAGAAATCTAGTGTGTACGTGCATATATAAGCATGTGACTTTATGTGTAGTATACAATATATACTCCCAATCATCTCCTGTTAAGAATTCAATTTCTCTGCTTTAGGATTACCTTGAGATCATTTGTCTGAGAAAATGTATTGAGAAATACCCCTCAGGGAAAAATTTAATATTCTGTTTTAGCTAACTGAGTCAGCAACTGTTAGCTGTCCAAGTTACTAACAGATATTCAAAGAAATGCAAACACTGTAAGGCCTTCCGGACCTGGCAGAGCCTCCTGAGGGTGGGGTAGCTAACCACTGTTTCACTATTGCAGCTGGTTCTTTTGCAAGATGAAGCCTTAGCTTCGTAACTATGAGATCAAGACCTATTTTAAAAAATCACGAAGATTTTTCTGGAAGGTCTTTGGGAGTGGGTGGAGATGGAGTAACTCTACCTGCCAGCAGAGCAAGGCCAGGAGAGCTGAGTATTGAACACACATCTCCAAGTACTTATAACCCATGCTACAGACTGAGGAAGATGATGTTAAGAGATCTCATAGCTTCTGGCTATTACAAGTAATGCTGCTATGAACATAGTTGAGCAAGTGTCCTTGTGGTATAATTGAGCATTCCTTGGGTATATGCCTAAGAGTGGTATAGCTGTGTCTTGAGGGAGGTTAATTCCCAATTTTCTAAGAAAGCTCCATATTGATTTCCAAAGTAGCTGTACAAGTTTGTATTCCCACCAGCAGTGGAGGAGAGTTCCCCTAGTTCCACATCCTCTCCAGCATATGCTGTCTTCAGTGTTTTTGATCTTAGCCATTCTGACGGTATAAGATGGTATCTCAGAATTGTTTTGATTTGCATTTCCCTGATGATTAAGGATGTTGACCAATTCCTTAAATGTCTTTCAGCCATTTGAGCTTCTTCTGTTGAGAATTCTGTTTAGCTCTATAGCCCATTTTTAAATTGGACTGTTGGGTATTTTGATGTCTAATTTCTTGAGTTCTTTATATGTTCTGGATATCAGCCCTCTGTCAGATGTGGAGTTGGTGAAGATCTTTTCCCATTCTGTAGGCTGTTGTACATATATACAACGGAGTACTACTCAGCAGAGAAAAACAATGACATCATGAGGTTTGCAAGCAAATGGATGGAACTAGAAAAAAATCATCCTGAGTGAGGTAACCCAGACTCAGAAAGACAAACATGGTATGTACTCACTCATAAGTGGATACTAGATATAAAGCAAAGGATAACCAGACTGCAACTCACAACTCCAGGGAGGCTACCTAGTAAAGAGGACCCTAAGAAAGACACAGAGATCACCCAATGACAGAGAAATGGATGAGATCTACATGAGCAAACTGGGGGTGGGGGGAGTAATGGAGGGTCTGGAGTCTGAGTTTACGGGAGTGGGAGGTCCCAGCTGGATCAGGAGCAGAGTGGGAGAATGGGGAGGGAGATACCATGATGAATGAAGACCCCAGGGGAATAGGAAGAAGCAGAGTGCTAGAGAGGTCCCCAGAAATCCACAAAGATACCTCCACTGTAAACTACTGGCAATGGTCAATAGAGTGCCTGAGCTGACCTGACCTGGTTATCGGATGGCCAAACACCCTAACTGTCATGATATAACTCTCATCCAGTGTCTGATGGAAGCAGATGCGGAGATCCACCACCAAGCCCCAGGAGGAGCTCTGGGAGTCCAATCGACAAGAGAGAGGAGGGATTGTATGAGCGAGAGACATGAGACCATGACTGGGAAAAGCACAGGGACAAATAGCCAAACTAGTGGAAACACATGAACTGTGAACCAATAGCTAAGGAGCCCCCATGGAACTGGACCAGGGCCTCTGGAAAAGTGAGACAGCTGATTAGCTTGAACTGTTTGGGAGGCCCCCAGGCAGTGGGACCGGGACCTGTCCTTGGTGCATGGGCTGGCTTTTTGGAGGCTGGGGCCTATGCTGGGACACTTTGCTCAGTCTTGGTGTAGGGAGGAGGGGACTGGACCTGCCTTGGCTGAGTCTACCAGGCTGGGCTGACTCCCCAGGAGAGTCCTTGCCTTGGAGGAGCTGGGAATGGGGGTGGATTGGGTGGGGAGAGCTGGGGGGTAGGAGGAGGAAGACAGGGGAATCCTTGGCTGATTTGTGGAATTAAGTTAATTATAAAATAAAAAAAATTTTTTTTTTAAAAAAAGATCTCATAGCTTAAAAGAAGTATGCTCTTCTTCCATACTTAAAAAAATAATAATAATTTCTCCTGTATAAGATCTGGCATGTTAACATTCCAAAGGGAGAGGGTCTCGTGAGGTCACACCCTTCCATAAGATTTATATCAGTTAGTGGTTGATGAAAGAAGGAAGACCTTCTCTTCAGTGGTGTAGTCACTGATGAGGTGTACGTGGTCCTGTAAACAAATCTTCATCCACATTCCTGTGAGCAATAACACCTAATGAAACCCACTGGGTTATTTAAAAAAAAAAGAAAGAAAGAAAGAAAGAAAGAAAGAAAGAAAAGAAAAGAAAAGAAAAGAAAAGAAAAGAAAAGAAAAGAAAAAGACATGGGAATAGAAGGGGGAGGAGTTGGGAAGAGGAAGAGAATCAGCCACAGAGGGACAAGAGAGAGTAATGGGGTGAATGCGACCCGAATACATTATATGCATGCATGAAAATGTCAAAGCAAACAAACAAAATCAACAAATCAATGTCTGTAAAATATCCCTTGGTTGGCTGTTTTCTCTCATTGGGTAGGGTTGAGGGGGTGACAGGCACAACGTTTGGAGGCTCTCTTCACACTTCTGTACTCTGGATATATGTTTTCCATTACAAGGTGTCTATTTTCACTAACTTGAGAAGATTCTGTTGTGTGTATTTACAGGGATGGCAGGAATCCGGTCTGTCCCACATGTGGGACAGCCACAAGGAAAAACCAAAACTGTTCAGAGATGTCATTTCTACAATCCTAAAACAGAATGTAAGATTGGGCTCATGAAGCCAAGCCAGCAATAATGAACGATCTCACTGCAGATGCAAAGTAGGGAAGAAAAGGACCAGTTTCAACTGGTTTATTAAGTAAGCAGCCTGTTGTGACACACTTTGAAATATTTTTTAAAAGTATTTTAAAGTGAGAGTAATAGAGAAGAGTTAGTAGAAAAAGTAACTCTATACAAAAGAGACAAGAAATGGCTATGTTCCATTTCCACAAAGTTGTGAAGTATTTTCACCAGAAGATGGAAAAGTAAGTAGCCTCCACCACACAGAATCTCACCAGACTCAAAACAAATGGCCAAATTCAATCGACTTATTAAGAATTTATTATTTAAGAAGCACTTACTCATCTATTTCTTTGGCAGACTATAAAATGCATCCTTAATGATTGAAACTTGGAGAAACAATTGTGTTCCTTCTGTGTGCTCTCCACATCTTGAGCTCTGCTGACCATGTTCTAGAATGGGAGAATGCCTGTTTGTTAATAACTACCTTAAAAAGAAGAGCTGTGCATTTGTACATCGTTATAGAATTTCATCATTCTGTGTTAAAGAGAAACCACCAAAGAGCTTCCTGGAAACAGAAACAACTCATTTGCAGAGAGATGAGAATCGCATCGACATTTGGACTTTGCAGCTTTATGAAGAAATACAATGAGCAAAGCCTTGAAATGGCTAATGGAAAGTGGCTTGGGACATAGTGTTCCATATCCAGCCAAGTTATCAGTCTGCAAGTCAGAAAGAATGGGCTCAATACTTAATTAAAAACCATGTGAGCACACACTCTAGGAAAATGAAAATTAAAAAAGATGAAGACTGAGAATCTAAGAAATAATTGTTACAACTCAGAGCAGCAGCAAGAAGAACCCTTCAGGCTATTGCTGGGCAGCAGAAGCAAAGCAATTTGTTCAAATTATCCAAGGAGTGAGAAGGCTTCCAGATGCGCGATCTGATAAGACAGCTAGACCTACTTCAGCAAATGCACGGGAGTCAAGAGGCCGGCAGCTGTGCATGGCAGCGCACACCTGTCCTTCTGGCACTTGGGAGGCTGAGGCAGTAGAATTATCCTAAGTTTGAGACTAGCCTGGGATACAGGGTAAGACTGTGTCAAAAAGAAGAAGGAGGAGGAGGAGGAGGAGGAGGAGGAGGAGGAGGAGGAGGAGGAGGAGGAGGAGGAGGAGAAAATAAGAAAGAAAGAAAGAAAGAAAGAAAGAAAGAAAGAAAGAAAGAAAAGCAAAATAAATTGTTGTTAACTTATGAGAGGATGAAAATGATTTTTCCTGTTAAGAAAAAAAAAAGAGAGACAAACTCCCTTAAAATTAAAAGCCTACAACAAAAAGTACAGTTTACATAAAAAATTAAATGTAGCATGATCCTAAGTCACATGGACTATAATGATAAACTATTTGAGCTTGGATTTAGAAGGTTTTACTGTTTTTTTTCCTTTCTTTCTCTCTCTCTCTCTCTCTCTCTCTCTCTCTCTCTCTCTCTCTCTCTCTTTCCTTCCTTCTTTCTTCTTTCTTCTTTTTTTTTTTGAGATAAGATCTCTCTGGCTGTCCTGGAACTCATTTACTGTGTGAGGGGGTGAGTAGTGGGTAGCTATTCTACTTTTGATCTTGAAGCACTGCCCCTAGTGTGGCAGCAGGTAACTGCCACACCTGTCTATGACCTGCCCTGGGGCGTGGTCGAGTCGGGGACCCCTTGGCTACCTTGTGATCCTGGATGCTGGATACTGGATTGCAGACTAAGCCAGAGTTCTCCAGAAAACCACGTTGGACTGCACCTCACCTGTCCCAGATCCTGGAACTGATCCCTTTGCTGTCTGTAAGTCACACCAAAATAAACCTCTCTGACTCTCAGATAAACTATGTGGGACTGCCCCTTAGCTGCCGCTTTAGGGGTACAGTAAAGAAACCGCCAACATGACTGCCGTGTTATTGGGGGTGTGATGGCCAGTCTCGGTTGTCCACTTGGCCATATCTGGAATTAACTAAAACCCACATGGCTGGGCACACTGGTAAGGGATTTTTTTCCCCTAATTAAATCATTTGAAGTGAGAAGACCCACTTTTAATCTGGATCCTCTGAGGAGGGAAGATCCACCATTAATCTGGGCCACACCTTCTGCAGAAGTCTAGATGAAGGACACCGAAGGAGGAAGCTCTTTCTTTCTCTGCCTGCTCCGTTTTGCTCTTGCTGGCAAGTTCATTCCTTCGCTGGGTATTGCTGTGTCCGAACTGACCATGTTGTTTTAGGGAGGATTGTGTAAAGACTTTGGAACTTTGGGCCAGAAAAGACATTGAATATTTAAAGCTTGGTGAGCTTTCCTATGGGAGCAAGCTAGTAAGCAGGTATCCTCCATGGCCTCTGCATTGGCTCCTGCCTCCAGTTTACTGCCCTGTTTGAGTTCCTGTCCTGATTTCCTTTGATGATGAACAGTGGTGTGGGAGTATAAGCCAAATAAACCCTTTCCTCCCCAAGGGAATGGTATTTCAGCACAGCAATAGTAACCCTAACTAAGACAAATTGGTACTGAGAACGTATAATTGGGAGAGATATACTTAGAAGTTGGCAGAATTCTCACATTGGTTCTGTGACCTGTGGAGTCAGAGCCCTTACGGTTGGAAAGGTTAAATGTGCGGGTGGCCGTGTCAGAGGAGCTACAGAAAGCGACACGGCTTAATGGAATACAGCTCAGAGGATAACAGAGCTACTCTGGGTGCATCCTGGAGAGGCAAAGGCCTGGCAGGATCGTTCCCAGAATGCCCCCTGCTTCTGCTGCCCTGTGCCTGCTGTGTGTGGCATGGTGGGATTGCTATATGAAGGGATCCCACCGCATAGTACAGTGTGATCGTTTTGTGGGAAAATCCCACTCTTCACTGTGAAATTTACTTGCAGATCATAATGAAGATGATTTTTGTAAGAGCAATGATGATTAGTTAGATCTATGATTTTATTGGACTTTCTGAGTTAGCCTAAAAGATACAGGTGTCTAGGACAGTTAGTGAAGATGATGGGGGACATGATTTAAGTTATTCTGCCAATCGCTCCAATAAGAGATAGAAAAAAAAAAGCAAATATAGGCTAAAAGTTACCTTCCCCTTTGTTAGATATGAGATTTGCAGAGGCTGAAAAATAAGAACAAGGAAGTTTAATGCATGCATTATAGACCCGTGAATTCTGCCTGTGGAAAAACAGGCTGATGATCAAAGAGAACAATTATGTCCCTACACCCAAGGTTAGGCCTATATTTTTTGGTCATGTAACTTACAGAATTAATCACAGGCCCTGGTATGCACCTTGAAAAAACAAAGTTGTAAAAAGAAATTAAATGACTCTATTGTGTGTAAAGAAAAATAGATGGTTAGCTGACCACTCCTTTAAAGTTCCTCTAGAGGAGAATTCAGAACAGAAATCTGCTCCACTGAAACCACAAACAGCTGCCTGCTGGTACAAAAGGAACCGGCTGAAACAAACTTCTCTTGCTTAAAACTTTGTTAATCTGTAATAATAGAATCATTGCTTTGGGGTGAAGATGTTATGGTGAGAAAACTAATACGAAGAAAAATGTTTAACTGCTTGTGGGCTTCTAAGGAAAACCTGTAACTTGTGTAACATGATTTCTTCTTATGTAAAGAGTTTAATTGGTTTTTATGAAGTAATCTTTTCTTGCGTAGAAATCTTTGTCTTAGGTGGTATAAAAGGGATAAGGGGGAAATGTAAGATAAGAGAACATCCAACAGAGAGAAAAATAAAATGAGGAATTAAGCTTTGGCCCTCAGATAAAAAGTCTCCTGTGTGTGTATGCAGGCTCCACCCATGCCACACCTCCTTCCCAGTTTGTCCGAGCTGCTGAAAGTTGGTCTTCTAGCAGCATAAATGGAAGCCTTTATAGTTGCCTCTGCCAAGGAAAACGGTAAATTAAAACAGTATTGCATTTATGGAGGAACTGCAGAAATTAGTGCCACCATGAAGGACTTGAAAGATGCAGTGGTGGTTCCCACCCCATCTCCCTTTAACTCTCCTGCCTGGCCAGTGCAGAAGACAGATGGATCATGGAGAATGGCAGTTGACTATCACAAACGCAATCAAGTAGTGACTCCAATTCCAGCTGCTGTACCAGATGTGGTGTTCCTACTCGAGCAGATTAACACATCCCCTGGACCAACAGAAGCAATTTGCTTTTTAGTCAGCAAGGCCAGCAATATACCTTTACAGTTTATGTCTGAAATTAGTTCAAAGGGATCTTGCTCATCTGTCTCTCCCACAAAATGCTACATTAGTTTACTATATTGATGACATCATGCTGACTGAACCAAGGGAGCAGGAAGGAGCCACCACTTTGGACTTGTTGGTAACATATATGCACATCAGAGGATGGGAAATAAATCTAACAAAAATCCAAGGACCTTCTACCTCTGTGAAATTCTTAGGAGTTCAGAGGTGTGGGGCACACAGAGAGATTCCTTCTAAGGTGAAGGGTAAGTTATTGTACCTGGCCCCTCCTACCACCAAGAAAGAAGCACAATGTTTATTGGGCCTGTTTGGATTCTGGAGATAGCACATTCCTCACTTGGGTGTTACTCCAGCCCATATACCATGCTACTCTGGAAGCTGCTAGCTTTGTGTGAGGTCTGGAACAGGAGGAGGCTCTTCAACAGGCCCAGGCTGCTGTGCAGGCTGCTCTACCATGGGGGCCACACGATCCAACAGAATTGAAGTGGCAGTGGAGTGGCAGACAGGGACGCCGTTTGGAGCCTTTGGCAGGCTCCTATAGGTGAATCACAGAAAAGACCTTTGGGGCTATGGAGCAAGTCTCTGCTGTCGTCGTCTTCAGACAAACTATTCTCCCTTTGCGAGACAGCTCTTGGCCTGGTATGGGGCCTTTTCATGATGTAGGACTTAGGAGAAGGAAAGGAAAGAACACAACTCAGTGTGAACGTCTGGTCCTCCATCTTTATAAACTCAAGACGTGACTGTTCTGTGATATGGGAAGGCTTTACTGCAGAGATGAGCGGGAGAATAGGCAGAGTCATTTGGAAGAGTCCAGAGCAGAGAGAGAAAGAAGTAGACTGAGCATGGCCAGCAGACCGGACATGACCAGGCCTATCTGCAAGAGAGGGGAGACTAGCAGGGAGCAGAGAAGAGAAGAGCATCGTGAGGATAGCAGGGTTAAAAGAAGGGGGTGAGAAGCTGCGGGGAGGAAAGGGCCAAGAGACTGGTGTGGGGCTTTGACTTTGTGCCATGAAATTTGCAGGCAAATGGATGGAGCTAGAAAATACCATCCCGAGTGAGGTAACCCAGACCTAGAAAGAAAAGCATGTATGCACTCACTTGTAAGTGGATACTAGATGTAAAGCAAAGGATAACCAGACACAGCTCCAGAGAAGCTAGGTAACAAGGAGGACCCTAAGAGGGACGCATGGATCACCCTGGGAAGGAGAAATAGATGAGATCTCCATGAGTAAACTGGGGATGAGGGCTGAGCAATGAAGGGTAAGGGATGGGGATGAGAACATAAGGGAACAGGATGGTTGAGCTGGAACAGGACGGAGTGGGAGAGCGATGAAAGAGATACCACGATAGAGGGAGACATCATGGGGATAGGGAGAAACCGGGTGCTAGGGAAGTTCCCAGGAATTCACAAGGATGATTCCAGCTTAGACTACTAGCAATAGTGGAGAAGGTGCCTGAATTGGCTTTCCCCAATAATCAGATCAGTGAATACCCTAACTGTCATCATAGAGCTTTGCTCCAGTAACTGATGGAAGCAGATGTAGAGATCCACAGACAAGTACCAGGCTGAGCTCCAGGAATCCAGTCGAAGAGAGGGAAGAGAAATTCTATGAGCAAGAGGCATCAAGATCATGATGGGGAAACCCACAGAGACAACCGAACCAAGCAAATGGGAACTCATGAAATTTAGACCAACAGCTGTGGAGCCTCCATGGGACTGGACTAGGTAGGCCTTCTGCATAAGCGAGACAATTGGTATAGCTTGGTCTGTTTAAGGGGCCCCCTGGCAGAAAGATCAGGTTCCATCCCTGGTGCATGCGCTGGCTTTTTGGAGCCCATTACCTATAGGGACAACTCACACAGCCTTGATGCAGGGGCAGGGGCTTGGACCTACCTCAACTGTACCCGGCTTTGCTGACTCCCCATGGGAGGTCTTTACCTTTTCAGAGGCAATGGGGGGTGGGTGGAGGAGGGAAGGCTGGGGGTCTGGTGGGAGTAGGGTAGAGAGGGGGATCTGTGGTTGGTATGCAAAATGAATAACAAATTTCTTTAGAGAAAAAGGAATTGTGAGCAGGGGCTGAGGGAGCCTGGAGCTGCTAGCATGGACCTTAGTGTGCTGCTAGATACACGGTTATATGCTAATCAGAGAGCCTTAGGTCCCTTTTGCAGGAGGTAAGGGAAACAAATCCTTTTGGTAGCTAGAACCAGCTTCACAAGTTTCTGAGGAATGTTGGCTTTTAGCTAACTGCCAGAAATCTTCCTGTAGACCAGTTTGAGCTCATTTCTGGATATTTGGACTGCCTTTTAGAGTTTGGGGAATTGGAGTTTCCTTTGGACCTTACATAGTCTCTACCTCCTCAGTACTGAGACTGCAAGTGTGATCCAGTAATATCCAGGTGTGATCACTACACGTTTTTATGCAATATTGGGGATTAAAGTCAGTGTCTCTACACATGCTAGCCACTCTACCAACTGAGGTACACCACCAGGCCATAAAGCATCACTTTTTTTTTTTTTAAAAAAAAAAAAAAGAAGGTCTTTCTACGTAGCCCTGGATGGCCTGGACCTCATTATGTAGAGTAGATTGACTTCAAATTCATGGAGACCCACCTGCCTATGCCCCCCAAGTGCTGAGATTAAAGTTGTGTGTCATCATGCCCAGCATGTTCTCCCCCACCCCCAAGACAGGGTTTCACTGTGTAGCTCTGGCTGTCCTGGAACTAGCTCTGTAGACCAGGCTGGTCTCAAACTCACAGAGACCCACCTGCCTCTGGCTCCCCAGTGCTGGGATTAAAGGCCGCCACCACCACCACCTGGGTTGATCCTCACTTTTAATAACGACAACATGAAATACTATTGAAACACTAAGTGATTTCAAGTTGTCAAGTAAGCCCGCATAAGAAATATGAACCATACAACTCCAGCAGTTTGAGGCGGCATGTGGAGGGTGGTGCAAGTGAGATCAATTCCTTACCTTTGATAAGTGGGCTTTGAGAGACGTCGGTGTACTATAGAGTAGGCCATTGTTCCTGTGGTTCACGGTTCACTGCTCCCTTTCTGAAATATATATCACGTCTAAGGATTTTGTTGTGTGGCTTTTGCCTCCTGGCACCCACAGTGCCATCCCTACCTTCCGACTTTAGATTTGACCATGCGTATTACATTGAACAATAGAATATGGGGGGAAGGGACAGTGGCCAGACCTGAACAGAGGCTCATGAAAATATCCCACGTTCACTTTCCTGGGACCGTGGCTTTCTGTCATGGGAACACTGCTCTGAGCAATGGCCGTTCCTTTAACCTAAGTCCCAAAATGAGAAGGCACACAGCTAAGCCCATCCAAGTCTAGAATTTTAAAATTCCGTTTCCCACATGTCAACATTCTTATTAGTACAGCTTAATCTGAAAATGTCTGACCGCAGGCATGCTCATTATTTCCCTTTGGAATTGTTGAAGTCAGAGGGAAAAAATTAAATTTATTTTGAATACAGACCATTGAAAGTATTCACTTAATGTGGTCTTGGGTGTTTATATCCAAAGCCCTTCTTCTCTTTGAATGAAGTTCTGAGATCCATTCAAGATTCCTTTTAACAAGGAAAAGGCTAAACTCTACAGAGCCAGCAATATATCTTCTGTAACAATGGTCTTACAAAACACACCAGAGTGCCAGGCGCACCAGGTCTGACATGCAAACGTGTTCACTGAAAAGAGAAAGGGAAACACCACCACAAACCTTCCTGAAAATTCTAACAAGTCCTCGACTCCATCTATGTTCAACTATTCATAAATGCCACAAGAGAACTGAGGAGTTCTGGATGAAACTTAGGACCCTGTCTTTTCCCAAAGAGCCAATGTGCGAATCTTTTTTGTCTCCTTCTCCTTCTTCAGTGTGGCAAAGAGACACTGCTGTTCTTTGGGTTAGGTGGGTGCTACAAGCTGACTGGACTCTCCAGGCAAATGGTTCCTGTGCCAGGCCCCCAGTTAAATCCCAATATAGGACAGAGAGAGAGAAAAATCTTCCTGCTGGACTCACTTCAAGGTTCTTGATAGTTTTCGTGTGACTTCCCTTCTTCCTCGATGATGACTTTCTTTAAAGGAAATCGTATTGATGGCTTGTCTGACTTTACACCGCTTTTTATTTTGTGTGTACATGTGTGCATGCTGTGCATGTGGAGGTCAGAGGACAACTTGCAGGAGCTGATTCTCTCTTTCTACCACATGGATCCCCAGGACTGAACTCACATGTCAGGTTGGTGGTGAGAACTTAGTCCCCTGAGCAATGTCACCCGAAGTCTCAGTGTCTAGCGTTCATTTTTGTCAGTGACCTGTTTCACCTTCGTTGACCATGTGTCCAGATAAGATGTGCTAGCCTTATCAGTACAAGCCCGGATTCCCCTGTGGAGTCTCCAGCTTTTTATTCTCACGAGCTCTGCCAATTTTCCCATTGCTTCAGGCCTGTGGTCCCTAGTCAAATACCTTCCCTTCCTACTAGAACGATGGATGGGGCATGTTTCCTATAACAATAACAAGTGTGTGTGTGTGTGTGTGTGTGTGTGTGTGTGTGTGTGTGTATTGTACAAAATGAGCAGTGTACAGTTTATATTACCCAAATAAACTTAATTATTTTCTACATATAAAAGAATAGCCCAAAGCCCTGGATTTTACATATAAAATAAACAGAAGACTCAGAAAGGGAGAGAAGAAGGCAATTGACTGGGGATCTTGGGACTTAGGAACAACCAATTGCCTGAAAGTTTCTTCTTGCCTCATATATCCTCAATCAGTACAGGTGAAGCAGGCAGATTGCTTTTTTTTTTTTTTTTTTTTTTTGGTTTTTCAAGACAGGGTTTCTCTGTGTAGCTTTGCGCCTTTCCTGGGACTCACTTGGTAGCCCAGGCTGGCCTCGAACTCACAGAGATTCGCCTGCCTCTGCCTCCCGAGTGCTGGGATTAAAGGCGTGCGCCACCACCGCCCAGCATGTGCCACCACCGCCCGGCGGCAGATTGCTTTCCGGCGGCAGATTGCTTTTTAAAATCTAAGAAATGCTTGCTTTCTCCAGCCAGAGGGCCAGGAAAAGGGCAAGGTAGCCACACATAAAATTTCTTTTGGACAATAACTGCCTATTCCAGCCAAACACTGCAAGAAAAGCAAAAGAAAACGTGGCCTCACTTCTACCCCTGTCAGCAGAGGCTGAACTGAGAGACCAGACTCCCACACCTTTACTAGGCACCCTCCTGCTGGGGTGGTGTCAGCAGAGACTAACTGGGGAGCCCGGATTTTACATCCGGGGTCAGGACAGAGTGGATGGCACACAAACATGCCCCAACCATTTACAAGGGCACTGTTTGAATACAAAAGATCCTCTCCAAAGGTTACATGTTGTCCGCTTCCATTTCCGTACTCTTGGAATGCCGGAGTTAGAGAGCTGGAGAAACAGAGGAGGGGTTGGCAGGGCTTGGAGATACGGAGTGGGTGCCAATAAAGGGCTAGCTCGGGGGAGACCTTTGTGGTGATTGAATAATTCTGTGTCTTATTCTGGGAGTAGTCACAGGAATCCATATCCGGTTGTGTGCGCATGCACAGCACTCACAGACAGACACAGACAGACACACGTGCATCCTTTATCAGCCTGCTGGTTCTGCTATTATACAATAGCTACACCAGATGTAACGAGGCTAGGCAAGGGCAGAGTACAACTCCAGCTCTCATCTTATAGGAGTTAGGGTTACCAGGCCTTTGACGGGCCAAGGCAAAAACAGTGAATTAAAACAACATCATCAAATGATAGTGCATGAATGTTTTGTTCAATTTGATATACTTAGGGCATTTGGCTTTCCCAGTGAGTCTTATCATTTCCCTTTAGCTATACCTTTAGCCCTTCTGTTTTTCAGACTGGGTCTTGATAATTCGCTAGGCTGGCCTTGAACTTGCCACCCCCCTACTTCAGCCTGGAGTAGCTGGGTTTGAAGGCCTGCGGCAACATGACCAGCTTGCCGGTCCCTTCACTCACTACCTCTGTCATCCTCCCACCGATGGGTGCTTGACACTCAATTTTGTGTAACGACACCTCCCTTTTCCTCTCCTCGCTCTGGTTAACTGCTCTTGGGCAGTTTACTACCCAACAGGGAGCAGCCTTCTAAGTTTTCTAGTTTATCTGCTAAAACGCTGGTAAAGGTACCTTAAGGGAAGGTGGTTTGCTGAGGGAGGGTGGATTTATTCTGGTCTACAGTTTGACAGCACATCTGTCCTGGTGGAGAAGGCATGGTTGATTGCAGGAGGGTGAGGCAGCTGGTCACACTGCATCCACAGTCAGAAAGCAGAGATGAAGGTTGATGCTCCACTCCTCTTTATTCAGTCCGGGACCTCAGCACATGGAATGGGGCTGCCCGCAGTCAAGGTAGAGCATCTCATCTTAGTCAGTCCTCCCTGAAAACACTCCCACAGACACACCCAGAGGGGTATCTATCGGTCTTCTAGGTGGTACTGAACCTGTCAAGATTAATCACCCCACTCCCACATTTCTCCCTTAAACAGGCACGTTACAGGAACCATTTTCTAGGTTTTTTTTTTTTTTTAAGCTAACTGCGAACAAATGACTAAGACTTATTTACAATGGAGGAAATAAAAACAAATTCATTTAAAAATTCATCAAATTGAAAAACAAAAAACCTGACCTGTACTATCCAGCCTAAAAAATTGCTCCTGAGACTCACACTGGTGTGACTGGGCACAGTGTGAATGGGAAGTAACATCAAAGAAAAACATCAGAAAATAGATGTGGATTATTCCTCACTTTGGGTTCCCTCATTTGTTATTTCAAATAACCCTTTCACCTACTCCTTTTTGACAAATCTTGACTCTAGTTCCTTCCTGCCCTGAAACATACCCCTTGTCTACCCTGTTTAATGGATAAAGTCAAGACACATTTCTGAATGACTAGTAGTAGGCAGACACTGAGGTGATGAGGGGGTAAATGTACTTGGTTAGACAAGCTATGGAGGAAAGCGCATTTTATTACATCATACAATGCAAACAGTACTCAGTTTTCTATTTGGTTTTAGGTACTTTCTTAATTGGAAATTACTTTTGAACGAGATACAAAAGGCATTGTTATTTTTAGGCTTCTTAGAGGAACACAAGAAGTCTTTAAAGCTTGTTTTATTGAGGCAATTTGACATACCAACATTTTTCCAAATGTACATTCAGTTACTTTTGGTTCACCTACAGAGATTATCTTACTGTTTTAGAAAATTTCTAATACTCCAAAAAGATCTCCTGCAGTTTGTTGTCAGTCCCCACATTCCTACCCCCAGCCTTAAGCTACTGCCAATCATTATGTGTGATCTTTGTAGATATTTTAGTGGAATCGTGTGTGCTTTTGCACTGGTCTCTTCCACTTAGCTTATTACTGTCATTCTGACACGGGCTTCTTTGGTCCACGTTGATCTCATGTAACCTGGCTGGTCTAAACTCTTGACCCTCCTGCTCTGTACACCCTAGTGCTGATGTTACAGAAATGAACCATTATGTCCAATGGCTTACTGTTTTTGAAGTACCTCAATGTAGGATTTTTTTTATGAGTACTTTGCTCCTTTGCCTATATATTTTGTTGACCCCTTCAGAAATTCTTGGGACATCTGGAATGTTCTCTCTTTTGGCCATTATAAATAATGACATGAATATTTATGAACAAGTTAGAAGGACCTCTTCAATTTTCTGAGGGTAATATCTATTAGTGGGATTGTAGGGTCCCGTGTTAACTCCCTAAGAACCCAGCACACAGTGGCTACAGTTTTACAGTTCCATAATACACGAAGGTTGTAATTTGTCCTCCTCCTCACCAACCATTCTTGTCTGGGTTAGTACTTTTTTAATTGCAGCTATTGTAGTGGGTGTGAAGAGCTTTCCTATTGTGGTTTTAATTTGCATTTCCCTAAGTGACTAATGATGCTGAACATTACCTGTAATCATCTAAATATTTTCTTTGATAAAATGTGTGTTCTTTCATCCACTTGTAAATGGATTATTAGCCTTCTTTATTGAGTTCGAGTTCTTTAACATAATCTGAATACGAAATCCTCTATCAGATATATGATCTGCAAATATTTTCTTCCAAGCTAAGTATATCTTTCTCTTTTTTTGATATATTTTTCTTTTAAAGATCACATTTTATTCATAATATAGTTCCCTTGTGGACCATTAACAGGCTAATGATTGACTTGGTTTCAAAATATTACATTTGTACTTTTTAAAATGGCACCTCTTAGGCCATGCAGGCCCTGTTGCCCATCTGTAATCTCAGCACTTGAGAGGTGGACTTGCTTTCAAGTACAGTACTTGGAATATGTAGATTAAGTAAAAACAAGATAGTAAAACTGTAGATAATTTTAACGTCATTTCTGAGACTCCGCACCAGGTAACACTCCCATTCTATTGACAATATAGATTTAAAGGATTAAAACGGGGCCACTAACATCTATCTATAAGAGATCTTATCGCGTGGTTCCTGCTCGCGGTTGGCAAGCAGTTAAGATGCAAGCCTCTCAATGAGCTATTGAGAAAAATGCAAAGGCGGGTGGTTGGCTGCTTGCACCTGGATGATGACTGAGGCCCAGAGCTCTGTCTCGCACCGGGCAGGGAGGCCAAGCTCGTTTCTGAGAATGAGTAGTGAGGTCTGCTTGGCCAGGGGAAGGGGTGAGAGGCATCAGCAAGCAGCCCCAATTCTGCAGCAGCGGGGGCGGGGGTGGCGGCGGCAGTATTTTTTTTTTCCTGGTCCCCCGAGGTCCGGCGGCCTCTTCCGGCGGTGCAGGCCGGTGGCCTCCCCTCACCGCCCACCCTCGCTCGTGCATCCTCCAGTCGCCGGCGCCGGGATCGACCGAACCACTCATCCCGCCACAGGTGGCTCCGCATCAGGCGTGGCCTTGTGCGGCGCCCGGGGCCTGAACGCAGCGACGGCGCCTTCGATGTCTGCCGCCCGGGCCGGGCTCCCCCAGGCTCTACTTGCCGCCGTCGCCGTCTTTGTCCGGACACAGGTGGGCAACCTCTCCTGCCCGAGGCCCCAGCCTCCATACCCCCCGATTCCGCGCCTCGGGGCGGGCGGGCGGGACAGGAAGCGACGGCTGCGGCGGCACGCCGGAACCAACCGCGGCCGGGGCCAGGGGCTCAGCCGGCGGCGGCCGAGGGGCGCCCGCCGCGGGGGAGGGGGCCGGGCATCCGGTGAGCGCGGCTCGCCCCCCCCCCTTCCCCCGTGCAGCCGCACCGGCCTGGGAGGACTGCGCCCGGGCGGCCTGGCGCGCGCGCCCCGCGCGGACGGAGACGCCGGGCGAGCGCCGGCCGCGGCTGCATGAGGCTCGGCGGCGGCGGGAACTAGCGCGCCGAGCCCGAGCCCGCGAGGCCCGGCGCCGAGGCTGGGGGGGGCGGGGGCGGGAGTGTTGTTGGGGGGCGGGCGCGGCGGAGGCGGAGCTCGTGCCGGGCCCGCCCGTCCGCCCGCGGGGGAAGCCGCCGGCAGAGGCCGAGGAGGCGGCGCGGCGGACGGCGGCCCGAGAGGAGCGCCCGCGCTGCGGCCCGCGGGAGCGCGCCGCCACCGCCCGCGCCGGCCTGAGGAGCGCCTGCCGCCGCGCGGGCCGAGGTGAGTGCGCGGCGGGCGGGCCGGCCGCCGGCGCGGGAGCGGGGCGAGGCGGAGGCCCCGGCGCGCCCGCGTCCTCGGCCCTTTTGTGGTCGCGCGGCCGGCCGGGGCGCGGGGGTCCGGCGGCGGGGGACTCCCCGGGGCCGCCCGGCGCGCGGCGTCTCCCTCTGCCGGGCGGCCGCGCACCGCGGCGAGTTGGGCGTCCTAGTTTGACATTGAGTTAGGAACCGTTTTTTCTTCCGAAGACGGAAGTTTTGTTTTATTGACAGAGGTAGGGCTAAACATGGCTCCTGGCTTCGGCCGTGCGGGACTCGCTGCCGCGGTACCGGGCTGACCCAGGCCGGTCCGGGGCGACGGGGGAGAGGGCGCGCACAGGCCGGGGCCGAGGTCTGTGCCTGGGAAGTAGCGGGCTTCGGGGCAGTGGGAATGAATGAACGCGAGGCCACTCACCCGCAGCACAATGCCGTGAGAGAGTGACCAGGAATCGGGATGACTTGCATCGTCACTGCCTCTCACTAGTCAGCCTTGCCGCGAGGACCCCCTCCGACCCCCACCACCACGTTTATGACCTTGGCCTTATTTCAAAGCCACCCAAACCAAACTCGCTTGGCAGTTCTGGTACGCTCGGGCAAAAGGCAGAGTAGTCTTTGTGATCTTGAATTGTTTCTGGAGGACAGATAATGTCACCCAAGCCACACTTTGTGTTTAATAGTAAGTAGTACGTTTCTTTATGGTCCTACCAAGAACTCCAGAAAGCAGAAGGTCTTGCCCTAATTTTCGTAGATGAAGATGAGGCCCCCAGAAGTTAAAAGTTAACTCAGTTGAAAGCTGCAGAGTTCAGAGTCAGACCTAGACTTTATGCTAAGTGCTTTTTCCTTGGGATC
This sequence comes from Peromyscus leucopus, assembly GCF_004664715.2. Lineage (NCBI taxonomy): Eukaryota > Metazoa > Chordata > Mammalia > Rodentia > Cricetidae > Peromyscus > Peromyscus leucopus. The sequence goes on from NC_051079.1 coordinate 14,099,055, forward strand.
TGTGTCTGGACCAGGATCGTTCTTCGTGGTAGCCATTGACCACATGTGGTTACTTAAATTTAAAAAGTTCAGCTCCTCACTCAGTAGCCACATTTCAAGGATCCAAGAGCCAAGTGTGCAACAATTGATAGTGCTAGTCTTGACCATACATCCATTTATTTATCTGGTAAATATTTATTGAGCGCCGTCTGTTAAGTGTTGAGAATACTGTAGTGAATAAAAGAGACAAAGTGTACTTGCCTTTATGGAACTTGCATTTTGCAAAATAGTTTGAAGGTCTTTCCATGGTACCTCAGAGCCTTGATATTTCTTTCAAATGTGCTCCATGAACTAGAAATATCTTCGTTACTCGGGGAGTCTCAAAGAAATATTCCAGACTCCCATCCACATCGACTGAATTAGTATCTGTTTTAACAGGATTCCAGGTTGTGTGTGGTTTGAAACCTGAGAGGCCTTTATTCAAAAGCCAATGATAACTGGGTTTAGAGAATGTTTCTTGGTTTGTTTGGTACCTGTTTTATTTTATTGTTATTTTTTAAATGTATATGAGTATTTTGCCTGCACTTATGTCTGTGCACCATGTAGGTGTCTGAAGAGGGGTTCAGATCCCTTGGAATTGGCGTTACAGGTAATTGTGAGCTGCCGTGTGGGTGCTGGAAATCAAGCCTGTGTTGTCCAGAAGAGCAGTCAGTGCTCTTCACCACCGAGTCCTCTCTCCAGCCCCATTTGTTTTTAGCAGCAGACTGTATAACTTCTGGCAGTGTTAATCATTTGTGCAAACATTTAAGTGACTTCCTCAGTGGAGTTTATAAACTTAATGAAAGCAGACATTATCATAGCTCTCTCCCCTAGCCATGTGTTCCTGTAGACTTCATAGTCCATGATAGTAGCTGTGCATTGAGTGAATGAATGGGCCTCTTGAATAGGTGACAGTGCTTGTCAGTCAAGCGCTGAGTGGCATCTGGTGAGATCATGAGGCAGAGTTGTAATGAAAGGATTTATAGTTTGTTTGTTTGTTTTCTGGGAATCCTGCTACCTGGATGGAGTTTTGCTCCTGGCATGACTTACTGACTTTCCCTCCCTTCTCTGTTTTGTTTTTGTGTTGAGACAGGGGGCTGGCCTGAGCTCACAGAAGTCTTCCAGCCTTACCCTTCCCAAGGAAGGGATTATAAACATGAGCCAACAACAGGCCTGGTGAGGGAGTGTCTGTGTGCTTTGCTACAAGTTCTCACTATGTAGCCCCCTTGTTGATACAATGTATCTGATTGACCTCCAACTTCGTGATACTTCCAAGTGCAGGTTTTATAGAGGCAGTAGGTCTGTCTATCTCTGTTTGGTAACATGAAGTTATATTAATAAATTCAAATTTCAATCATATGTTAGTGCCTAATGTGTATGTACGTTTTAAAGATTTATTTGTATTTATGTGTATGGGTGTTTTGCTTGTATGTATGTCTGCACCTAGTGCATGCAGTGCCAGTAAAGGCCAGAAGAAGGCATTGGATCCCCTGGGACTGGAGTTACTGTTTGGTGCTGGAAATTGAACCCAAGTCCTCGGAAAGAGAAGTCAGTACTTCTAACTGCTGAGCCATCTCTCTAATCCCTCATAAGGAGTTTTTAAAAAAAACCTAAATTTGGGTTTAGCTTTAATTTTCCATTGATATCCTCCTTTGCTCCAGAATCTAATCCAAGATACCGCATTATATTTAAGCAGCATGACTTCTAGTCTTCGGTATGTGACATTTTTGTGAAACCTGCCTTGTTTTTCATAAGTTTGGCCTGGAGGAATGCTGGCTTTTTCTTTTTTCCTGTGTTTTATTTTCTTGAGACAGGTTTGTTGCTTGGGCAGTTCCTATCTCTTGGACTCAAGTAATCCTCTTGCCTCGGTCTAGGAGTGCTGGGACTAGAGGCATGGAGCGCTTCTGCCCGGCTTTTGTTGTTTGTTTGTTTATGGATAACTTCACAGACTAGAGCCAATCATCCAGTCTTGGGAGTAGGCTCTCATTTTATGGAAAATAACACCACAGCAGAGGTAGTAACATTGTTTCTACACTTTGTGCTACACACACTCCTCCTAGTTGGGGAAAATGGAGGAAAGGAAGGCAGCAGCTTTGTGGAATAAGACTAAGAGTGGATTCTTACTGCATGCTCATTTATTCAGTTGACATTTACTGAGTGATTAATGGATGACAGACCCCAAAGTAGACTTAAGGTAACTAGAGAACAGGGCAGCATTAAACCATACAGATGAGTCTAGACTTAATGACCACAGCTTGCTTGCAGCTACTGCTGTAGAGGATGGTGTAGAGACTGAGTGGAATAAGGGATGAGTAGCAGGAGGGACTTGCTGCTTTTGGTTTTCTAGGTTGTTAGGGAAGGCTTCTCTGAGTGGCGGTTGAATTGTCTTTGACTTCTGGGGATCCTCCCCAATTCCTCCCAGACTGACTTATCCATCTTTGTTATTATCTGACAATATCCACATGTGCCTTTCTCCAAAGGCATCGGGCTTATTTCTGACTTTGTACCTTTATATATGATTTCCTTTCTTCCAAGATTACTGTCTTTCCATCCCTGCTTGTGAAAGTACTGCTGCTTGCTCAGAGATTGGCTCACATTACTTGCCCTTTAGGAAGTCATCCATTGTTCATTTATGCATGAGTTCTACTTGAGTGTGTTTGAAGATAGGCAAAGCATATGATATTTGTGTCTGTGTGTATTCTGTGCCCAGGATGAAGGATTGATAAAGGGCTAACTGAGCTCTGAAGTGTTCACATTAGAACAATGAGTGACTTTTTAATCAAACTTTTAAAGTTTAGTTTATTACTTTATGTGTATGGATGTTTTGCCTGCATGTAAGTCTTTTGCTCTGCTTGGGCACCTGGTGCTCACAGAGGCCAGAAGGCATGGATTCCCTGGGCCTGGAGTTACAAATGGTTGTGAGATACCATATGGGTGCTAGGAATCAAACCTAAGTCCTCTGGAGGAGTAGCCAGTGTTGTTAATTGAAAAGCCATCTCTCCAGCCCCCTAAATTAAACTTTTTTTCTCCATTTCTTTGTAAGACAGATTTTTCTCTTTGTGCCTGGTTGTCCTGGAACTAAATCTGTAGACCAGGTTGACCTTGCACTCACAGAACTCTTCGTGCCTCTTCCTCCTGAGTACTAGGATTAAAGGCGTGTGCCACTACTCCCGTTAAATTGAACTTTTATTGTGTGATTCCTGTAGCTCCACATGTAGTTCTAAGGAACAGTTCAGGAAGATCCCTTGTATCCTTTATCCAATTATTCCCACTGGTGACATCTTGTAGCCCAGGCTGGTCTCCAGTAGTGAAGGATAGCCTTGAATTCCTGATCCTTCTGCCTCCACCAGTTTGGATTACAGGCATATATTATCATACCCAACTTGTGTTACTGTTTCTAATATGCTTGTCTTAGTCACTTTGGACATTTGAAGTGAGTTTCCTATAAACAGTATATAGTTAGATCCTGTTTTAAAATCTTTTCAGCCACGTTCCCTTTTCATTGATGTATTTAGACCGTTTATATGTAATATAATTATTGCTATATTAGGGCATACACCTGCCACTTGACTTTTGCTTCCTGGTTTTTTTTTTTTTTACAGACTTGTGGATTACTTGAACATTTAAATTTTTTCTCTCCTTGATCTATACTGTTTTGGGGTATACTTCTTTACTTTTCTTTCTTTTGATTTTAAGAACTTTTCAGGGGGAGAGTGGGATAGGGTAGGAGCAAGGAGACCGAGTCTCACTCTAGCTCAGACTGGCCTAGAAGTCGCTGTAAAGACCAAGCTGACTTTGACTATCCTCTTGCCTCTGTGTCCAGGGTGCTGGGTTATTGGTGAGCACCACCCTCCTTGGCTCAAAACTTTTGTCATTGTTTTAAGGTAGGTCTGTGAACAATTCCTTTCCTTTTCTTTTGTATGAGAATATCGATTCTTTTTCAGCTTCTCTGGATAGAGGCTTTTTATACTAATAACTTTTCTTCCAGCCCTTGAAAAACACTTACTTCCCTTCTGGGCCTTATGGTTTCAGGTAAGAAATTTGCTCATTCAAGGCACTTTTCCTCTGTAGTTATGGCTGCTTTTCTCATCCTTAGAACTCTTTTGTTTTTATATTTTCTCATGCTTGTACCTTTTGGTATGGGTTTCCTTGGGTTTATTCTGTTTGGGGTTCACTTTGAATCCTGAATCTTTATGTTTTATCCTGAAGTTTTATGTTTATTGCCAACTTGAGGAAGTTTTCACCATTTGAGTGCATTTTTAGCCTGATTTTTCTGTTGCCCTCCCTTGTAAGGCTGGCACCTTCAGCAGTAGCTCTTGGTCACAGTTCAAGAGTGTCTGCCATTTGCCAGTTGTTCTTCAGTCTTTGTGCTGTTCTGCTTGGATACTTTGTGCTACTCGGGCTTCCTGTGCGTTTCCTCTGTCCCTGAAGGTGGCCACCTAGATTTTTGATATTTTTCAGCTTTTTAAATTTCTGTTTGGGTCTTCATCTGCTACTGATTTGCTTAGGGTTTTTTGTTTGTTTGTTTGTTTGTTTTTAACTTGTTTAGGGAGTTCTTGTAATTGTTGAAGCATTTCTGTCAATGCTGTTGTAAAATGATAATTTTAGCACAATTGGTGTTCTTTCAGTTTGAACTCTACATCTCTTGTGTGTGTGTGTGTGTGTGTGTGTGTGTGTGTGTGTGTGTGTGTGTGTGATAAAACCTGGATTTTTCATATTCACTGATATTCTAGTTCTTTTTTAAGCTTTCTGTTTTCCCTGGAGTTTGGAGGGGTATCACTTCAACAGAGGAAATGAGATGAGGGGCACATTGGTTGCTTGCTACCTTGTTATCACTAAGAGGAATCAGAAGGCCTAGCATGGTGGCGCAGGCCTTTAACCCCAGCACTCAGGAGGCAGAGACTGGCAGATCTCTGTGAGTTCAAGGCCAGCCTGGTCTGCAAAATGAGTTCCAGGACAGCCAGGACTGTTACATAAAGAAACCATGTCTCAAAGACCAAAACAAACTGGAATCAGAAGGCCAGGCTCACCATTGGACCTCCCTCGAGCTGAGCTGATCCCGTAGTTGGGCAGGTGGGTGGTGTAGAAGGGATGGTACAGCTGATGTGGACGGAAGCTTGGCTCTATGGTTTGAGTAGGAAATGCCCCCCGTAGGTTCATATGCTTGAACTTTTGGTCCCTAGCTAGCGACAGTTTGGGAAAGTTGTGGAACTTTTGGGAAGTGGAGTCTCAGTGGAGAGAGTGGGTCACTGGGGGTGGGCCTTGAGGCTTTATAGCCTAGTTCTACTTCCTGTTCATACGCTGCATCTTGAGTGTGGGTGCGTTGTGACCAGCCAGCCTTCTGCTTCTCGACACCATGCCTGCCATGTGTTCTCCCCACACTAGACTGTATCCCTTTGGGACGATAAGACAGAGTAGACCCCTTCTCTCTTAAGTAGTTTTGTTAGGATATTTTCTCACAGCTGCTAACCCTGAGTTCTGGAGTGTTGCCCTGGTGACAAGGGCTTAGTGTCTGGTTACCGCATGTGAGAGTGTAAAGTCTAGCCTTCTCACCTCAGTTCTTCTAGGTGTTTGGTGTAATTTCTTCTTTAAAACACTGTTGCTGGGATGTCTCCTTCCTAGTCCTCTGGATGACCCAGGCAGGCCTGATTCAGGCTTTGCTTATGACTTATTTCCAGGTTGTTGGCATCATCTGCTTCAGATCTGGGGTATATGAGACAAAACAAATCACTTCTTTGTGTTCCTGCTCATCTTGTACTGAAGCTCACAGCCTGCCTACCACCTCTTTCTAATTCTTTAAAAGTGATCTTCCCCAGCCTTTCTAGATGAACAGATAACAACATGTTTATGTGTAATACCCCAATTTATCTATTTTACTGTCAGAAAAATATATCCCTGAAGAGTTAGTATTAGACATTCCCACTTCACATGGAGTAATTTTTTTAGTGCATATAAAATATGAATTGCAAGAACAAGAAAGCTGCCATATATAATTCCTATCTTAAACGTTATTTGACTTGTCTATCTGTTTCTGATGCTTACTCCAAGTCTTCTGATGAACTAGACACCAGGTTGTTGTCTAGGGACTATATATTTTGACTACAATTGCCTGGTATTAGCTGCTTCTTTTCAAAACAAAATTTAATTGCTTTTAAAATTCTATTTTGTGCATGTGTGTTTGCATACATGCCACAGTGCACATGTGGAGGTCTGAGGACACCTTTCAGGAGTTGGTTTCCTTCTATCATGTGGGTCCTTGGGATAATTGCATTGAACTCGGGCCATCAGGCTTGGAGGTAGATGCCTTTACCTACTGAGCTCTCTTACTGGCCCACTTCTTTTTAAAATATTAAGCTGGTGATTAGACATCCAGTTTAACTTTTCTACTGATGTTTTTCTTGTATTTTATAGGAACATATGTAATATTTTCAAGGTATATAGAATAACAGTAATGAGAGTTGAGAAGACAGCTCTGATTTAAGGTGATCTGTTTTTTCTTTTTTCTTTTTTAATTCTTTTCTTAGAAATTACAAAATAATTGGCTCTGGGAGATGGGTCACAGTGTTAAGGCACTTGCCTACAATCTTGGTGTCCTGAGTTTGATCCCTAAGACTCCCATGGTGGAAAGAGAGACCTGACTACCACAATTTGTCATCGACCTTCACACATATACCATGGCAATACCCCTCCTTAAAGAAATACGTCAGTAGAGTAACCTTTTAAAAATTACACAATAATTACATTTTTATAAGAATCCTTTGTAATCATTGTCATTTTTGACTTCTTGAGTACACAACTATTTTGGGGTCTGTAAAGTGCTCTAGGCATAGTGTATGGGTCGAGTCTGAAGTGTCCTCTACACGCTCATGCTTGGACTGCTGGGCTCTCAGCACGTGCTATTTTGAAGGCTCTAGAGTGTCTCTTAAAGCTGGTGGAAGCAGATCAGTAGAAGAGGCTTTGGAACTCAGACCTGCTTCTGGCACTGGTTGAGCTCTCTGCTGCATGTGCTTCCGCTTCCTTGAACTCTGCTGACCCCGGTGTTCTGGATTGCTACCTTCTGAACCTATATCTGAAACAAACCTTTTCCCCTAAGTCATTTCTGTCCTTGGGTCCAAACACTATCAGACACTGCATAAGACCTTTCTGGGGATCTGAGAAATGATTTGAAGACTATTCTTTAGGTTGATGGCCCACTTGCTAGACTTTTGTGTCTTTAGCAGTTACCATTTCTTTTCTGGTTTTGTTTTGTTTTTGTATTTCCCACTTTCATTTATAGAAAGGAATGGATTGCACTGATTGGTAGAGCCACGTACACACTTAAGTTACTAATTGTTTTTGGAATTATATAGTGCACTTGATAATTTATTGTCCAAGTTGAGTGGGCAAGCATTTCTGGGAATTGTTTGACTTTTGTTTTTTTGTGTTTTTGAGACACTATGTAGCTTTAGCTGTCTTAGAACTTGCTATGTAGACCAGGCTAGTCTTGAACTCACAGAGATCTGCCTGCCTCTGGCTCACAGGTACCGGATTAAAGATGGTCACCACTACACCTGGCAATTTTTGGGAATATTGAAGCTCTCACTTTACAGTTCCTAGGAAATCATGAGTCATCAGTAAATACTTCACTAGTGTTACCTATGCCTTTGTACAGCAGATGCCCTAAGAGGGTAGAAAGGCAGCAATCATAATAGGGAGGCCTGACTACTTTAGAGATTAAAGTCCATATTTTGTTTGTATTAGAGGGGAAGAACTTTTAATTATTTTAAATGTTTTCGTGCAAAGAGAATACAATTTGAAATTAGACTGTTAGAGGGAGAGTAGTCATTTCTACTTAGATTGAAGCATAAGAAAACAAAAACAGAAAGGTGGTGGTGGCACACGCCTTTAATCCCAGCACTAGGGAGGAAGAGGCAGGTTGATCTCTGTGTGTTCTAGGCCAGCCTGGTCTATAGAGTGAGTTCCAGGACAACCAGGGCTACACAGACCCTGTCTCAAGAATCCAAAACCAAAACCAAAACTAACCAATCAAACACAAAAACCCAAAACACGCATTGCCTGAAACACAAAAACCTGAAACAGCATTGCCACTGGCAGTGAAGATGGTGGCAAGCTGTTCTCTGGTCTGGACCTTGGGAATGAGAAAGTGGAGGAAAGAGCAGACCAGTTGTAGACAGAGGATCTTTGAGGAGTAAACTTGGGGACATTTCAGGGCATGAGATGTATAAACACTGTTGGAAAGAAACAAAAGAAGCCTTTGACTGAAAGTGAGGGCAGGGTTGCAGAACTGCAGCTTATCCGCTGCTCTTACCTGTGGTGAACGGTGGAGTCAGAAGGGAAGGGCTGAAGGGTTTGGTGCAACAGTCCGTCACAGACAGAGTGCACGTTATTAATAATGGAAAATGTGGCTGTAAAACACTGCAGAGAGTAGTGGTTCTGTGCCAAGCGTTGTTTTAAGCCATCTACTTACATTAACTTGTCTGGTCTTTATAAGATGAAAAGATGTGGATAGGTTAAGTGGTGGGACTGATTTTCCTACTTTTCCTTCTCACTTTTTTTAGACTTTATTTAATGTGTTTGGGTGTTTTGTCTGCATGTATGTCTGTGTACCATTTGTATGCCTGGTACCTGCTAAGGCCTGAAGACAGTATCACTCCCTGGAACTGGAGTTACAGGTGGTTATAAACCACCATGCGAGTGCTGGGAATTAAACCCAGGTCCTATAGAAGAACAGTCAGTACTCTTAACTGCTAAGCCAGATCTCCAGCCCCCTTGTCATCTTTTAACATGTCAGTCTTGCTCTGAGTTTATGGGTTTGACCATCAACCTAGATTGCCTTGCTAAGGTAGCCTGGGCAAGATTAAGAGGGATTTTGAAGGGAAGGCCAGGGAGAGGTTCAGACAGGGACTTAAGTGGTCCAGGCTGGCCATGTTCTCGCTATATACACATCTAACTTTGAACTCCCAGTCTTCCTGTCTCTACCTCCCAAGTGCTGGGATGGTAGTTATATGCTGCTACACTGGGTTTGAGAAGGCCTTTGAAATACAAAGTAGAAGTGGATGGGTGTTGGAAAGCATGAAGGAATGCTGAAGAGATTGATGAGGACATTTACTGATATAGTTGGAATTCATCTTGAGTGTACATGGAGATAAATATGTAATCATTATTTCAAAAGACCATAGAGAAGAAGTGAGGCCCCACATGACTTCAGGAACATTCAGGTGCGTTTTTTTTAGAGAAGGAATCCGGTGTTATCTATGCATGAAAGAATGTTTTGACGCTTGATCTCTGAAGGGATACCATCATTAACAACATGGGAAAAAAATAAGAGCGATATAACTGGAGCAATGAATGTGTTCGAGTTTTCTTTTTTTCTTTCAGTGCTGAGAATGGAACCCAGAGTGCTTCCTAGGCAAGCACTGTGTCATTGAATTATTACCCCATCTCTCAGGGAGTATCTTGAGACATGTCCAGTTGTGAGTGCCAGAGAGGGACTCCAGGTGTATCTAACTGCAGGTGTCATGGTTGTAGGACTGGACCTTGTTGGGAGAGGTTAAGTCTGGAGTTTCAAGTTAGAATCTTCAGCCTAGAGATGAAAATAGGGAGAGATTGAGAGGGCTAAGGCATAAATCTAAGGGAATACTTGTAGTTGGGGCCCACAAGAATGAAAAGATTGAACACATTTTTGTTTTCTCCTGTGGGCCAAGTACTATGAATACAGAGTGAACAAAACATGTTTTCTGTCTTTGTGGGTCATATAATCCAATGAAACACACAGAATTAGAAGCAAGTAAGTAATAGATAAATGGCATCTCAGTGGAGACCCAAAAGTCAAAAGATTTTAATGTAAAGAGTAGTAGTAAGTGGATTCTCAATAAGGAATAGTGTGTGCAGAGGCCATGTAGCAGGAGAGGGCATGGTCTGTGTATGGAATGAGAAGATGAATGTAGCTGAAGGGCTCTGGGCAAGAGAATGGGGTAAGTGGGAAAAGGTTATGGCCAGCTCTGCAGTACCTTATGCTCAGAGTTGTTGACCGTCTGAATATAAAGAATGAGCTTGACTCTGCTTACTCAGAGTAGTAGAGGATTTGTTTTGCTAGAGAAGCCAGAAAGGAAAAAAAAAAAAAAAAAAAAAAAAAAAAAAAAAAAAAAAAAAACTGAGTCAAAGTCTTGCTTTGTAGTACAGACGGGCCTTGAATTTGTGATCCTCCTGCCTCAGCCTACAAGTTCAGGGATTACAGACTTGTACTACCATACCTGGTTCAGAAGTCATTTTTTGTTTTCCAAGTGTGATGCTCTAAGTTTTCAATATTTATAGTTTAATCACAAATCTTGGGGTGAGAGGGAGGGAATGTATAGTTCTGCACAGATTAGCAGTCCGAAAGTTGCCCCAAGAAAAGGACTTGGTGTGGTCAGTTGGTTAGTGTGAGGGACAGAGTAATTTGTGGATCTAGGAAGGTAAAGGAATTTAACTGTGTTCTTGAAAGTCATTATTCTGAAACTAATGGAAACCAGGTCTCTTTAGTTTTGTTGGTTTTTAAAATTGCTATTGTGCCTAGAACCATACATTTAGGAGTCACAGTATTTGAATGACAATGAAAAGGACTAGCTGTATAATTTGTGAGTTTAGAATGACATGAAAAATGAGTCCCTTGATTTAAAAGAAACCTATTAAAAACTTCAAGACAATAACAATAGATTGTTAAACCAAATGCAAAATTTCTTCTAAGGTGGAGCCCTGTGTGACTGTATATTTTATGGGTCCATAAAGTCAGTCCCGAAAGAAAATTTTAGAATTCATTTAGTACCGGAACCTCCTTTTATAGAAGAGGATGTGTAGTATTATATTAGATGTATAATATATATAATATTATATTAGATGTTGATAATTATTACTGTACAGTGGGACTTAAACATTAAAATACACCTTTAGATGTTTTACCACCTTTAAGTCTGTAGGCATACTGAGAGTATAATTACTTGCAGCTGTGTGTTGTGCTTGCACCTGAGTGTGAGTGTTTGCATGTATGTGAGTGCATATGTGTGCCTGAGAATATGGAGTTTTACGTCTTCAGTGAGGCAGTGTCTCTCAGTTGAACCCAGAGCTCACTGTTAAGACTAGTCTAGCCAGCCAGTTTTCTGGGATCCCCTGTAATTACTATTACTTTCCTATGGTGAGCATAAAAATGACAAGTAGGTGAAAAGGTAATTCTAAAGAAATTTATACTAAGATATTGCCCAATTCTGTAAGAAATTTTTGATGTTGTTTGTTTTTGTCATGGGGGTTAGGGTATAGTTCAGTAGTAGAGAAAGACTTGGAGTCCAGTATCTAACGTCTAAATAAACAAACAATTTTCCCCATAGTTACTGTCTGCCATGCTGATAAATGTGCTGGTGTGTTTCTTACTTCTTTGTAAGTTCTGAGAGGTCAGAACTTATTGGCCATGCGTGTTTGGGGGCTGTCTGTTTAGTTCACTGAGATTGGCAGAATGAAGAGAAGCAAAAGGCCTTTGTAACAGTGGTGATGGTGTCTCTCATTGACAGCTGAGGATGGTGTCGATGTGTGTGACACATCCCCTGCTGTCTGTAGCACACAAGGAAGAAGAGCCAGCTAGCATGTCTGCTGTTGAACACCTGCTGCACACATTCCTGTTAATAGGGGGTTTTCTATATTTTGAGTTAAGCTAATTTTAGCAGTAATTAGTTTTTTCTTTTGCTAAACCACGTTAAACTTAGGTAAAACTAGTTGTGCCTACTGAAGCAGCTAGATGATTGAGTATTATTCATAGTTTAATCACTTTAAAATGTGAATGTTGACCTTCTTAATAGTTACTTTGGCATACTCAATTTTGTTTTATTAGTCGTGCTAATTATAGACAGTATATTGCAAATTCTACCTTGTCTTCCAACATTATAGGCTCAGGTGAATATGTTAGATAAACAACTAAAAAAAATGTCTAGAAAAGTACGAGTAAAATAATGGCAAGTAAGTAATTCTAAAGAAATTTATACTAAGATATCTCCCAATTCTCTAAGAAATTTTTGATGTTGTTTGTTTTTGTCATGGGGGTTAGGGTATAGTTCAGTACTAGAGAAAGAGTATCTAACTCCAGTATCTAACGTCTAAATAAACAATTTTCCCCATAGTTACTGTCTGCCATACTGATAAATGTGCTGTTTTGTTTCTTACTTCTTCGTAAGTTCTGAGAGGTCAGAACTTATTGGCCATGAGTGTTTGGGGGCTGTCTGTTTAGTTCACTGAGATTGGCAGAATGAAGAGAAGCAAAAGGCCTTTGTCACAGTGGTATGAGTAAACAATTGTTAACAAGTAAAAATGGGGTAAAGAAGAGTGTAAGGGGAGCCGCTTCTGTCAGGTTCTGTACATGGAGATAGTGCACTGTGTTGGAAATAAGAGCCAGCTGGAAAGGAATTTGGTTCCCTTTAACCACTGTACTTACTGTGTGCAGTTGCCCACTGGGATGCTAAATACCACTTTAAGGTTTGGGCTGTCAAATAAGAAGATTCTCCTTCCTTTAAATACCAACCTGAGGAACTGAGACTCTTGATGGGCATACCTGTCACTTCCTGCTAACGTAGACACAGAACTGGAGTGTTCTTGGTTATACTGCTGTTTACTAGGTGGCTTTGAAGAAGTACAAAGTAGTTTACAAATGAAAACTACTTAGGTAGTCTGACAACCATTTATGGAATATAGGTAATGTGTAAGCTCAGTGTTAGACTCACTGGTGGTAGACAGATGAATAGATGAATAAGACTGAGTCTAACCTGTCAAATATTAGAGGTAAGAAAAGTTTTATTATTTCGCCTTAGTCATTTGGCTGATAGTGATTAAGCACTTATTGCTTTAAACCAGGCACTGTGGTCTGCATTGCAAATTCAAAAATGACTTCCAAGAATTCAGTCAAATGAGTAAACTTGACATATACTAACTACTGCATGTTGGCATTAATGAAATGAAACTGAAACTGTTATGGAGAGTCAGATGGTGGGGTGAGTGCCAGCAGCATGTCAGCCACTCTAGCATGATAGCTGAATGAATTAGAATAAGCAGAGGAGGTTGTTGTTGTTGCCTTCTTTTTTTTCTGCGTCTACATTGAGCATCTTCCTCAATTGCTCTCCACCATTTTTGTTTTCTTTTAAATTTTTTTTATGTGTATGGGTGTTTTGTCTACATGTATGTGCACCATATGCATGCTTAGTTCCTGCAGAGGCCAGAAGAAGGCATTGAATTCCCTGGAACTAGAGTTACAGATGGTTGTGAGCTACCATGTAGGTGCTGGGAATCAAATCAAAGTTCTTAGGAGAAAAGCAACCAGTGCTCTTAAATTGCTGAGCTCTATCTAATTCCTAGAGTTCCCCCTCCCCCCTTTTTAAGGTTTAATTTAATAGATTTATGCTCTATTGCTATACAGAGAGAAAAAGAAGCCTGATTTTTAAAGAGTTAATAAGCACATCCTCATAAAAGGTATAATGAGAAAATTGGGCAAGTTACCTTCCAAGATGAGGATTACCCTTCAAAGGAACTGACTAATAGTGACCTAATTAAAATCTAATTACCTTTAGAAATATGAACCATATTTCTGTTCATTTAACCATTATTTCAATAAATATTAAATACTTTAATCCTATTATATATTTTATCATTATTTTAAATTTACTTTACAATTTTGAATAGGGAGCATCTTAACTTTCTTAGCAGCATCCCCAAGTATTCATATTTAGGTGTGCCCTGGTTTCTTTGAAGTGGATGGAATCAAGCAGTATTAACATCTCTGTGGGCCACCTCTCTCCTACCTCACACCAAGAGATTACATGTAGTTCTTTCAACTTTATGTTTAATTAGAAAAATTAGTAGTATGTTCGAGGAAAGTATTTTAATAGTAGCTGCTGTGTTTAGGATCATAGTCTCCACAGTATCAGTTGTGTATGTGTGTGTGTGCTCCTGAGAACTGAACCCAGAGACTTACACATAGTTAGTATTCAGTCTTTCTGCCATTGAAACTATAGCCTCAACACAAGTACTTGAGATCCTTTTCTTGTTTGACCCCTTGGTTTCTCCTTTCTTCCTGTTGTTCTTACTACCTTCTATAGTGTGATCCACTCTCACTGTGCTTATTGGTTGATGGTCTGTCTGCTTTTACCCAGTGTCAGCACTTTGAATGTGTTCATTTTTGTTTAGTTTACTGATGTGTGCTAAGTTGCTAGAAGTGTATTTGGCACATACTTGTTAAATGAACCAGTTTCCTTTGGCTTTAAGGAGTGTTGGTAATTTCTTTTGGGGATACTTAGTGAGCTAACTGTTCAGAGCTTATAGATGTTTTGGTTTTGGCAGTGTGGCAAAAAAGAATTAAAAAAGAATTGGAAGAAGACATACATTATAAAACATTAAAAGATACTGGGCTCGAGAGATGGCTCAGGGGTTGCCCTCCCAGAGGACCTGGGCTTCATTCCCAGCACCTACATGGCAGCTTACAACTTTGTATAACTCTAGTCTCAGGGGATCTGAAAGCCTTTGTTAGCCTTCTTGGACACACATGGTATGCTGCCACACATACATGCAGCCAAAATACCCATACACATAAAAATAAATAAATCCAAATTTAAATTTAAAAAATTATTGGGGGTGAGCATTTGAAAATTTTATTTTTTTATTTTTTTGGTTTTTCAAGACAGGGTTTCTCTGTGTAGCTTTGCGCCTTTCCTGGAACTCACTTGGTAGCCCAGGCTGGCCTCGAACTCACAGAGATCCGCCTGGCTCTGCCTCCCGAGTGCTGGGATTAAAGGCGTGGGCCACCACCGCCCAGCTTGAAATATTTTTTTAAAGGTCATTGTTGAGCTGACAGGCAGAGACTGTTCCGAGTGTTCGGGAAGAAACCACACCTCCGGAGAAGTAAGCCTGGCAGTCTACCTTGCTCCTCTGCTGATGTGCTGTAGGGCTAGAGAAACCTTTACAGAGAAACACACGGAGGGCTGGACAGTCCAAGGATTGAGCAAGATGAGAAGATGCAGGGACTTGGGTGTAAAGCTGGAATTCCTTTAAGGATCAGTGAATAAACTAAGGAAAGATAGCAAGCCTAAGGTTCAGGGGTTAGCAGAGAAGGGTGGGGAAGGAGTGTCTCTTCCTTTCTTGTTCCTGTGACAACATGACTGACTGAAGGAACTTGAGGGAAGATTACTTGACTCACAGTTTCATCTGTTACAGTGGGGAAGGCATGGCAGTTATGGGAGAGGGATCATGTGACTTAGTTCTTTAATGATGGTTGACCAGAAAGCAGAGTACTTGGACAGGCACTAGAAGATGTGGTGGTATTGTGTCCCCCAAAGTATTGTGCACTCTAATAAACTTGTCTGGGGTCAGAGAACAGAACAGCCACAATATTAAACATAGAGGTTAGGCAGTGGTAGCACACGCCTTTAATCCTTCACTTGGGAGGCAGAGATCCATCCGGATCTCTTTGAGTTTAAAACCACACTGGACACAGCGAGGCATGGTGACTCATGCCTTTAATCCCTGTGAAGTGAGCCTTTAATCCCAGGAAGTGATGGCAGAAAGCAGAAAGGTATATAAGGCGTGAGGACCAGAAACTGGCTGGTTAAACTTTTTGGCTTTTAGCAGCAGTTCAGCTGAGATCCATTTGGATGAGAACTCAGAGGCTTCCAGTCTGAGGAAACAGGATCAGCTGAGGAATTGGCGAGGTGAGGTGGCTGTGGCATGTTCTGCTTCTCTGATCTTCCAGCATTCACCTCAATAACTGGCTTTAGGTTTGATTTTATTAATAAGACCTGTTAAGATTTGTGCTACAAGAAGGAGATACAACTTTCAAGACCTGCCCTAGCGTCTCACTTCTGCCAGCTAGGCCACAGATCCCGGGTTCCACTCTCCTCTAAAGCTGGAGAGCTATTGTTCAAACACAGGAGCTAGTGGAGGAGACTCAAACCATAGCAATTTGTCTTATCTAGTGTTCACTGGGAGCGTGAAATAGTTTTCCTTGAGAAATTATTGTTACAGGTCTACTCCAACTGGATTTGGAGTTAGAGGTCATAGAACTATGTATGTGAATGGTACAAAAAATTCCAAACCAAGAATTTAGTGAAAAGTGGTCTCAGGTTATTAGGACTAACCAAGCCAAACTCCTTGATCATTCCCTGTTGCCTTTTATTTCCCCTCTCTCATTTCCTCTTTCTGTTTTCCTAACACTTCCCTTTTCCTCCTTTCCTGTTTCTTCAACAGTATCACATGTGCCTCAGTCTGGCCTTTAGCTCCCTTGTAGCCAAGGCTGACGTTCAACACTTGATCCTGTTGTCTCTACCTACGCTACTAGGATAACAGGCCTGTTCAAGCCAGACCCTTTCTTCAAGAATGTAGGAATATAGACTTAGGTATAGACTTAGAAAGTACAAACATGATCTCACAGTCTAAAAAGTAAGAAAAAACTTGAAGTCAGTGATTTAATCAGCAGAGCAATGAAAACTATAATCAAGTACTCCAAAGTTATAGATATGCTGTGTCAGATATAGCACATACAATACATTTTTTAAAATGTTTGTTTTTTGTCTGAGACAGGGTTTCTCTGTGTAGACCAGACCCACCTGCCTCTACCTCTGGGGTGCTGGGATTAAAGGTGTATGCTGCTATGGCCCATAAATACATATTTTTAAAAAGACTTATTTATGTATGCGTGTGGTGTTTTGAATAAAAATGGCCCTCATAGGCTCATATGTTTGAATGTTTGATTTCTAGTTAGAACTGTTTTGGAAGGATTAGGAGGTGTGGTCTTGTTGGAGGAGGTGTGTCACTAGTGAAGTGTTCTCTGCTCTTCCTTCTGTCTCCTGCTTGCAGATACAAAAGTGAGCTCTCAGCTAATGCACCAGCACCATGCCTGTTTGACTGCTGCTGTCTTTCCCGCCATGATTATAGACTAGCCCTCTGAAACTGAGTGAGCCCCTAGTTAAATGCTTCCTTTTATAAGTTGTCTTGGTCATTGTGCTGGCTAGTTTTATGTCAACTTAACACAAAGTATAGTCATCAGAGATGAGGGAACCTCAATCAAGAAAATGCCTCCATAACATCAGGCTGTTAAAATTAGTTAGATAAACTGCATTCAGTAAGTTGTAGGGAAATACTTATATTGGAAAAGATTTTAGGGTCCCATATTGAACTCAAATTGGTAGAGGCAAGTCCAGTCTCAAAATGGAAGGTCATGATCCAAGGGAACCAGAACAGTTGAGGAAGCTGTTTATTGGTGGCCTGAGCTTTGATTTATTGGTTCTCTTAAGCTGTCACAGATGATAGCTTAAGAGGACATTTGGAGAAATGGGGCACACTTACAGACTGTGTGGTAATGAAAGATCCCCAAACAAAACGTTACAGGGGCTTTGGTTTTGTGATCTACTCTTGTGTTGAAGAGGTGGATGCTACAATGTGTACTCAGTTACACAAGGTTGATGGGCATGTGGTAGAACCAAAGAGAGCTGTTTCTAGAGAGGATTCTGTAAAGTCTGGTACCCCTTTAACAGTACAGAAAATTTTTGTTGGTATTAAAGAAGATACAGAAGAATATAATCTGAGAGATTACTTTGAAAAGTATGACAAGATTGAAACCGTAGACGTTGCGGAAGTGGAAAAAAGAGAGGATTTGCTTTTGTAACGTTCAATGATCATGACACAGTTGATAAAAAAATGTTGTTCAGAAATACCACACTATTCGTGGGCATAGTTGTGAAGTGAAAAAGGCCCTTTCTAAACAAGAGATGCAGTCTTGCTGGATCACAAAGAGGTCGTGGAGGTGGAGCTGACAACTTTATGGGTCGTGAAGGAAACTTAGGAGGTGGTGGAGGTAATTTTGGTGGAAGAGGAGGCTGTGGTGGTGGAGGTGTTTGCAGCAGAGGTAGTTATGGAGGTGGTGATGGTGGTCATAATGGATTTGGAGGTGATGATGGCAGTTATGGTGGGGTGACGGTAGTAGGTAGACCAGAATATGGAAACCAAGGTGATGGAGGAGGATATGATGGTTACAATGAAGGAGGAAATTTTGGTGGAGGTAACTGTGGTGGTGGTGGGAACTCTAATGACTTTGAAAATTATAGTGGACAACAGCAATCAAATTATGGGCCCATAAAAGGGGGGGCAGTTTTGGTGGAAGGTCAGGCAGTCCCTATAGTGTTGGCTATGGATCTGGTAGAAGTGGTAGATATAGTAGCAGAAGGTTTTAAAAAACAGCAGAAAAGGGGCTACAGTTCTTAGAAGGAGACGGTGAGGAGTTGTCAGAAAGCTGTGGGTTTCTTTCAGACAGTTGTCCTAAATGCATTAGAGGAACTGTAAAAATCTGTCATAGTCCATGGTCAGGAAAGTTACTGCAGCTTAAACAGGAAATCCTTCTTGTTCAGGACCATCATAGCCACAGTTTGCAAAAAGTGCAGCTATTGATTAATGCTATATAGTGTCAATTAGATGTACATTCCTGAGGTCTTTTATCTGTTATAGCTTTGTCTTTTCATTACATCAGATATATTGCCCTATAAATTATGGTAGTGGTATCAGGAATAAAAGATTAAGGAATTTTTAACTAAAAAAAAAAGAGATTTTAGTAGGCAAGTTTGGTTTTACATTTTAAAAGTCTACTACTAATGTAATTATCCATACAAGCAGTTTAAATGCTTCTCTTGCTTTTGGTACCTAGATTGAGCTCATTATACTACCTTATACTAGGCAGTACTCTGCCACTCAGCTATGTCCCCTGGTACATGAACAGTTTGCCTTTAAGATACAGAAAATTAATTTATTAAATCTTTTATGGTTAAAAAAACTATTATAAACTTAGGGTAGAAAGGAAATTTTTTGGATCTGATGAAAGGTAATTTCCTTAGTTACTTTTCTACTGTTGTAACAAAGCACCAAGACCAAGGCAGTTTATAGAAGAAAGAGTGTATTGGGAGCTTACAGTTACGGAGGGTGAATCCGTGACCATCATGGAGGGAGCATGGCAGAGGCAGAGAAAGCTAACTGGGAATGGCATGGGCTTTTGAAATCTCAAAGCCTGCCCCCATGACACATCTCCTCCAACAAGGCCACACCTCCTCATCCTTGCCAAACAGTCCCACCAAGTTTCAAATATATGAGTTCATGGGACCAATTTTCAAATATATGAGTTCATGGGAGCCATTTTCATTCCAGCCGCCATAGACGTCTATGAAAAGGCCTACAGCAAGTATCCTACTTGATAGCAAGCCATCCATAGTATTCTCTTAGATGTCAGCAGCGGCTAACAGTCATCACTGTCCTTCATCTCTAGCATTGCGTGACATCTCTGCTGAAGACCCTGGGCAATAGAAGCCACCAGGCTAAAAGAATTAGCCAAGTGATCATTCTTTAGCGTCAATATGGATACTTTCATGGAAAATTCACGAGTCTACAGAGAAGTTCTTTAGATTTATAATAGTTTACTAACTTGTTTTATATAAGATTACTATAGAAACATTAGTTTTGTTACTATAAATAGCAACATATAATAAAAATGTAGTTAATATCTCAGAATAGTTCAACGTCTTTCTTATTAAGTATTTAAAAGGGAATATGTATCTTTAGGATTGTGTTAAGTCAGCTTTTCCATGCTGTAATAAATACCTAAGATAAGCTGACTTTAAGAGCAAAGATTTAAGATTGTCCTTGGACTGATGATACAGGCATGTGCTACCATGTCCTCTGTGTGTGTGTGTGTGTGTGTGTGTGTGTGTGTGTGTGTGTGTTAAAATTCTATGTGCATAAAAGATTCAGTTGTGAAAGACAAAACTGAAGATTTCAGATTAAAATATTAGAATTTCTACCTTATTTTTCTTAATAATTTCTTATTTTAATTAAAATTTACATAATTCCCTTCTGTCTTAGTTGGGGTTTTTATTGCTGTGATAAGACACTATAACTAAAAGCAACTTGGAGGCAAAAGGCTTATTTCAACTTGTTTCAATTTAACAACTCGAAGGTCATATTCCATTACTGAGGGAAGTCTGGGCAGGAACCTGGGCAGGAACTGAAGCAAAGCCATAGAAGAACGCTGCTCACTGGCTTGGTACTCCTGGCTTGCTCAGCCTGCTTTCTTACACAGTCAGGACCCCCTGCCTAAGGGTGATGCATCAGGCCCACCCACTTCAATCATTAATCAAAAACATGTCCTACAGGCTATCTGGATCCTGGAGGTATTTTTTTCAACTGAAGCTCCTCTTTTCAGATGATCCTTACTTGTATCAGATTGGATCCCCCCAAAAATTCAACTAGGACACCCTCTTCCCTTCCCTCCAGCTCCTTCCATGTTCCCCTCTTATTTCCTCTCAAGTCCATGGCTGCTTTTCTCTTGCTCACTCTCTGTCCATCTCTCTCTTCTCTCTCTCTCCACACATATATTTACACGACATACACACACACATCCACACACACACATAACATGTGTATTATATACATGCACACACACAAATACATAAATATAACCTGCAGAGTCTGTTTAGTGTTGCTTGTATGTATGTGATTTCAGGGCTGACCACTTGATATTGTATAACCAATTGGGGGCCTCATCGCTGTGGATGACTAATTCTGCCCTCCTCCTCACTTAGCAGTCAATGTTGTCTCAGGAGTGGGACCTCAGGGGAGTTTCTCCTTCTATGTTAGCATGTCTGTTGGTGCTGTCATTGTTCAGATCCTATTTAGATAGCCATATTGTTGAAATATTGTTAGTGTAGCTTCCCTTTCATTCTGGTAGACAGAGTCTCACACAGTGGCTCTGTGACTCTAAGAATATTTCTGTCCCTCTCTTCTGCCATGCCCCTAAGCCATAGGTGCTGGGCACCCATGATCAGTTGTTTCTCTGTTTTGGCAGGTTGTACTTTCTGAAGTGGTCTCTGTCTGCTGCAATAAGGAGCTTTGTTGATGAGGGGTGAGAGCTATACACTTACCTGTGGGCATAGGATGAGTATTAGAATGCAGTTAGGAATTATGCTGGTCTTGTAAAATAACAGTATAAGGTTCTCTTCTAACACCTATGACCTCACTAGCCCCAGGCATATTTCCAGGCATGGTTTCTTTCCCATTGAGCAGGCCTTAAGTCCAATTGGACAGCTGTTGGTTACAGCCTAGACATGAGAGCCACTCTGAGGTATCATTCAGGGCTAGTCATTGTGGTTCGTAGGTGTCACAGGGTAGGACAATTGATGGTTACCCCCTTTGGCATCTTACATAGCACCTTCTGATACTATGAGAGTAGGGAGCAAGCTGCAGTCGACTCCATTCTTTCTTATCTAGGGACCAAAAGTACAGTTGTGAAAAGAACAGTTTTGTTTTTGTCTTTTGAGACAAGGTCCCTCTATGTAACTCTGGCTGTCCTGAAACTATATATGTCTGTTACCTCTAAATTTAGCTTGATCTGTGGTAAAATCTGAGCATCTCTGTTTAAAATTTGAGATATAAATGTATTTACTTCTAGTAAATATACAAAACCTATAGAGAAGTCCAGTTAGCAAAAGATGAATTCACCTATCTCTCCAGATGTTAACACTATTTTGTGGCAGTTGGCACTAGGTTTGGCTGCATTTAGAGTACACCTTTCCTTTCTCCTCCAGAAAAGGTGCTTTAGACCGTGTAGAACATTGTTTGTTTTTTCTTATTCTCCAGATAGGGTAGTGTGTTGCCAAGAACCTGTTCCTTTTCTCTTTCCTCAGCGTGTATCTCTCTTCTCAAGAAAGTTCAGGGGTTTCTGATTTAGCTCAGTGGTTGAGCGCCTGCCTAGCAAGCCCAAGGCCATGGGTTCAGTCCTCAGCTCCGGAAGAAAAATATTAAAACTAAACAAACAAACAAAAAAAACCACCAAAACTTTTAGCCGGGCGGTGGTGGCACACGCCTTTAATCCCAGCACTCGGGAGGCAGAGGCAGGCGGATCTCTGTGAGTTCGAGGCCAGCCTGGGCTACCAAGTGAGCTCCAGGAAAGGCGCAAAGCTACACAGAGAAACTCTGTCTCGAAAAAACCAAAAAAAAAAAAAAGAAAGAAAGTTAGTTCTTGTTGCTCTGTTCCATCCATTGTGTTCATGTCCCAGGCAACAGGGTCACTTCAGGGGTCAGGGTCCCAGGTCCTGCCCTCCAGTGCAGTCAGGCTCTTCTAAACACTCTGATAGCCCCAGTTAATGACTGCTGATTTTTGTCCTACCAGTCACCTTATCCTGCAAGGCAGGACAGGGGATTAGTGCCACTTTTAGTTATGTAGCAGTTTGATTCCAATAAAAGAATAGGCAAGTACATAATGGACAGCTGCTAGTTTTTCAAAATTTAGATCAGTTATATAAACAAAGTCCAATATTTTGAAGCCTTCTTTCCCTCCCTGGAAATAGCCACTAATATGCATTTGGTATATCACTCTATATTTATAATATACTTTTTGGCCTGTAAGCAATGTGTTGCTCTAACTTGTTATTTACTTTATCTGCTGTATGCTGTATGGTATTTTGTTATACATGTCATTTAGTCATTTTCCTTTTTAAAGAAAATAGTTTTTTTTAAGTGTGTGTGTGTGTGTGTGTGTGTGTGTGTGTGTGTGTATCTTTGGAGACCAAAAGGAGGTCCAGATCCTCTGGAGCTGGAGTTGCAGGTGGTTGTGAGTTGGAACCAAACTCAAGTCTTCTGGAAGAGCAGCAAGCACTGCTGAGCCATCTCCAGCACCTCCCCCCCCCCTTTCCTCTTGGTGTACCTTCATTGAAGACAGTACTGCAGCCCTGTCCTTAGACTCGTGTGTACATTTCTTCAGATCCTGAACCCGGAGGCTGGATTATGAAGAGATGTGGCGGTGCTTTCCTTAGCTTCACTAGGTAGTGCCAATCCCTTTCTTCAGTTGTTGTCATTATTTCCTCCTCAGCTTTCTTTCTCATTCTTCCTCTTCCTCTCTTGGTGCTGGGGATTGAGCCCAGGGCCTTGCCCATCCTAGAAGAGTGCTTACCACAGAGATGAGTTTTCCACTCCTCTTGCTTGCTTTGATTTGGAGAAGCTTTTAATGCATTCTAATACTAAAGTCCATGTTTTGTGAAAATTTCTCCCAGTCTTTGACTAATCTTTTAACTGCATATAATGTCTTTGGTTGAATTAAAAAGTAGTTTTTATGTAGAAGGAAGTATTCACTTTTTTGTGCCTCATAGTTCACGTAGTACAGTTCCCTCTTTCAAAGATTGGCATTTCCGAAGTTTCTTCCTGTTGGCGGTAGGTGATTGTTCTTGTTTCATTGGAGATTGTAACTGCTCGTGGGCAGGTCAGTCTAGCATGACTTGCTCTTGGGTGTGTACACATCTACTGTACTTTCACTGACAGGACCTCGTGGAGTCTATGCTTTTGATCTGTCTCATGATGGTCACATGCCACCTCCTTAAATGTCACGCCTTACCTTTTAATGGCCACATTTTGTCTTTTTATTATCTTAATCTTGATAACATTTGGTTTAATTTCTGCCATTTCATTTTTTGCTTTCTATATTGGCAGGTTTTTTGTGATTTTTAAATCTTGTTTCTAATTTTTTTTTAATTCATGATCTTTTTCTTTCCTTTTCAACTTTGGGTTTTGTTTTATTGTGTTTCTTCTTTTCTTTTTAAGTTTGTAAAGCTATTTGTTGAATACTCCCACTAACTCTGGACCACACTTCACTTCTAAACCCACAGCATTGAGAGCAGTAAGTGTTAACACAGGAACGAACCATTAAGAGAGTGTATAGGAATTGCTTCTGTGTCCATGCATACTCTCCCTACCTCGGAACTTCGATGGTTTAACACTCTCTTTTTACTTGTTTTCAGCGTGATATTTGAATAAAAGCCCAACATGAATTAAATATCTTCCCTACATATAAACAAGGAGAAATTAAAATTTTATTTTCTTTATTTTCAGTTACTCTTCTTCCTCCTCGTGTGTTTTCTCATATTTTCATTCTTGTAATAATTACTGAGCTTCTTCCTCTTTCTTGTTCCAAGAACTTCCAGATGCTGTATTAATGGTATTAGAATACAGACCTTGCATTTATGCAACTCGTATGAAAATAAGTTGAGTAAATATGTTGAATGATAGAAATAGGTAGTTGGTGCTACAGTGGAAAGGAGAGCATTAGAAAAGATATGCAGCCAGCTGGCGGTGGCGCACGCCTTTAATCCCAGCACTCGGGAGGCAGAGCCAGGCGGATTTCTGTGAGTTCAAGGCCAGCCTGTTCTACAGAGCAAGATCCAGGACAGGCACCAAAACTACACAGAGAAACCCTGTCTGGAAAAACCAAAAAGCCAAAAAGAAAAAGAAAGAAAGAAAGAAAAAGAAAAGAAAAGATGCGCAGTAACCCTTGGGAGGAAAGGTCATTTGACAAGCGTTTGCTCTTTTGACACATTGGATGGCGTGTTAAACATTTTCAGGGTACAAGTGTGAAAAACACAGTTCCCATGCTTAAAAAGCTTGTACTCTAACCAGAACCCCAGGAAGATAAAGATATGGGAATAGTTAGCATATGGTGGCTAAAGTTGTACTACTTAAGAGTTTTCCAAAGAGGTATGGTATATGTTGTCAAGTGCCCTGAGAATGTCTCCTCAGCAGAGACGGGAGTCGGGGGTGTGCAGTGAAGAAGACTAAAGATTGGAAACCAGGAGAAGTCATTTTAAAATTCTACCCTGACTATTCTAAACATAATTAAAGATGGCTGAAACATCAACTACAGTGTGGCTGAAAAAGAGATTGGTGATGTTGGTAGGACATTACAGTAGTGATTTCACCAAGAAGCCATTTCACTGATTTGAAGCCACAGCCGAGCATAAAGACCACTTGCACACACATAAGAGAGTAGAGAACTGGAAATGATAATTGGAGGGAAATATAAGGCATAATTGTGGAGTTCTGCTAAGATTGGTAGTTTGGCAAAAATACAGAGGAAACCCTTTAAAACTTTGGGAATTCAGTGACTAGAAAACAGTCTTAGCTCCTGGTCTGGGGCAGTTCTTGCTGGGTTCTTTACTTTCCAGAAACTGCTTCCTGTAGCATGAATCTTAAAGAGTCTTATTAATACAATCAAACCCGGGGCCAGTTATTGGGGTGAAATGCTGGATGGTCAGAGAGACAGAACAAGCCACAGCTACCTCACCTCGCCAGATCCTCAGCTGGTCCTGTTTCCTCAGACTGGAAGCCTCTGAGTCCTCATCCAGAATGAATCTCAGCTGAACTGCTGCTAGAAGCCTGAAAGCTTAACCAGCCAAATGCTTCTAGTTTCTGGTCTCCACGCCTTATATATCTTTCTGCTTTCTACCACCACTCCCTAGGATTAAAGGCTCGCTTTCTGGGATTAAAGGCGTGTGTCACCATGCCTGGCCATTTCCAGTGTGGCCTTAAACTCACAGAGATCCAGAGGGATTTCTACCTCTGGAGTGCTAGGATTAAAGGTGTGAGTGCCACCATTTTCTAGCCTTTGTATCTAGTGGCTGTCTGTTCTCTGATCCCAGATAAATTTATTAGGGTACACAATATTTTGGGGAACACAATACCACCACATCTCCCCAGAATGATAATGTTTGATACTATTTTCTAGGGTCTCAGGGTTTTGGTTAGGGGAAACCTGACATACACTCTTTTCTAATGTTTAGACGTTTGTGTTGAAGTGATGAAAGAGATAGAAGTTAATGACTTACTCTGGCTAGGTCTTGATTTTCAGATGCCTTAGAATGGAGCCAAGAATTCATGTTCGCCGTGTGTCTTTGAACTATGAGTTTCTAATTCTGTTTGCTATTGACAGACATTTGTGCATTTTCCTGCTTCTTTTTTAGCTCTGTTTATGCAAATATACTTTTGCCTTTTTCCTATCATAAAACAAATTGGTATTTCTCCTCACCCAGTTTTGTTTCTTCCTTGTAATCTGTATCTTCTCATACTTTTGAAGCTTTTTGCAAAGATGTAAAAGCACTTTGTAAATTATGATGTGCTCCACTATTCTACCATGTATGAAGGTGAGATTTGTTAGGGCAGAATCTGTTCATTTATTTTGTTTTCCTACTACAGAATTCTAATCATAAATAAAAGCAATGCATTGTCTTAATTTTGGTGGCTAAGAAGTCTAGTATCAAAGGAGTCGGCATCTGATGAGGCCTTTCTTGCTGTGTTATAACACGGTGGAGGGGGCATTACATGGTAAAAGGCCAGTATTCAAGGCAGGCAGGTGAATCTCTGAGTTTGAGGCCAGCCTGGTCTGCATAGTGAATTCCAGGCCAGCCAAGGCTACATAGTGAGATCCTATCTCAAAAAACAAAAAAACAAGTCCATGTGTATTTATGCTGAGGTCTCTCTCCTTTCTTTAAAGACACTAATCCCATCATGGGAGTCCCCACTCCTATGGCCTCGTTTATCCCTGTTTCTAACATACAGTCTTTGGGAGGAATGTATTCACACTATACCAGAGACTGAACTTCCCCACGTTTTATTTTTCTTTGTTAATATAGTGTCTTGTATAATTGACAGAGTTTAGCATACTGGGAATATGTGATCTTTAGTTGATTAGCTGAAGCCATGTACTACATAATAGGATCTCACACAAAGGGGGACCAAATGTACAATGGTATATACCATAAAACCTCGATTTATAGTAGGCTTTGCTCCTAGGTTTATGTAAGTAACACTTTTATGCTCATACAGTAATGAAATTACCTCATGCCATACTTCTCAGAACACACCCTTGTTAAACATGACTATAATGCCATTTCTAAGATGGGCATGTCACACTAGGTTCTAGTTTGTAGTCATTATATTTATGTTGAAATTCTGCTGTTAGACATGTCCTCTGCTGTTTACACTTTCATTTTTTTTCTTCACAGGATACATTCCTATCTGAATCAATAATTGTACCTTGAAGGGTGTTGTTAGGGGATTTTGATGTGGGAGCACCATACCTCATTACTGAGAGCTTTATCTTCTCACAAGGAGGCTCATACATAGGAAGGAGGTTTCAAGGTTGCTCTAGCTTCTTGATACCATCCAGGCCCTAATGCTTTCCAGTTTCACTTTGCCATCCTCACCACAGTATAGTCTTTCCTTGTGACTTCAAGACAGCTACAGGACATGAAGTATGTGTTGATTCAAAGAGTGTCTAGAGGTAGAAAGACATCATTTCTCCTTTATCATTTTTTTTCCCCAAAGAGAGAACTTTTCCCAAATGCTTTCTAACAGATTTCCCTACAGGTCCCATTGATCATGATTTAATTTTGTGCTTTGGTGAGATAAATACAGTGGCTGTGGTTGACATGGTCCAGTCAGGAATAGGTGGCCTAGTAGAGGATTATCACTGGCATGCCATGAAGATGTTGGGTGTGAATAAGGAGTAAACAGTATCCGTGCAGATGCTGCCTGCCTGTGTCTGCCATCATCGTCGTCGTCGTCGTCGTCATCATCATCATCATCATCGTCATCGTCGTTTTCTAAGAGGAGAAAAGATAATTTGTTCTGTCTTCACTGAGTTTGCCGTTAGTTCGCAGTACCACGCTCAGTCTTGTAATAGACATTGACTGTGTCCCAGGTGCTCTGCTTAGCTTTGGAGAAGTAGTGGAATCACCACTGACCCGTGCAGTCTGGTGGACAGGATGGTGGAGGGGAGGGAGAAGGAAAGAGTTACTCTGAAATACACTGATTTTAGGAAATTTATTTTTCAACAGATGATGTGAGACATGTGGATTTGTGATATGAATTCATTTGAAAAGCCACTTTGGGGTAAGTTGACAAAATTGGGAATCAGTGACTTCAAGATTGTACTTCTCCATGGATTTTAAAACATATCTATCCGTTGGATTTTATGCCTTATATACATGTACTACAGGGTTTTGTTTTGTTGTGTTGTTTAGACAGAATTTCACTCTGTGGCCCTGGCTAGCCTCAGACTCACAGAGATCTGCTTGCTTCTGCTCCTACCTCACCCCCAGGTGTGTGTCACCATGCTCAGCTCTAGAAGGGTTTTATACTAAGTTCTTATTTTAATAAAATCTGAGAGGCATAGCAATAAACTGTAGTCCCTGCACTACTTTATTAGTACATTTATATTTACTTCTCCTTAGCAAGTCAATTTGAAGACTAAATGAAGACCAGGTTCAGACGAGAAGTCTTTAGCTAGCACTACACTTCCCCGTCATCTTCTCATGTGACTGGGAAATCATTTACAGTAGCAGTGTTGTAGATGCTGGAGGAAAGTTTGTCTTTGAACTTGTCTTTGCAGTATTTCGGGTAGTCGTGTATATGCGAAAGAATACTGACGGTTTTATCCAAGAGCACCTTCAGAAATGCCAGTTACTATTTACTGAGTGTGTGTTGTTGTAGTAGAACTGTAAGATGGGTGTATGTTTCTTTTAAAGAAACAAAGAGGCCATGTGGGGTTTTTTGTTTGTTGCAAATAAAATAAATTGGCCTTGCCAAGACCACATAACAAATAAGTATTAGAACAGAAATTTGAATTTAAACATTTGGCCTAGGAAGCATTCCCTTTTGTTTTATGTTGGTTGTACTGGGGTTCCTAAAACTACTCCTAGATCTTGTGATTGGTCTGGAGGACTCAGTGGCTTCAGCACAGGAACACTAACAGCGGAGACACATTGCCGCAAAAGGACACAGAGTCTGGAGGAAGCCAGGAGTGGGTTTGGAACCATTCTTTCTGAGGGAATAGCAGGGGTGCTTAGTCTCTCCAGCACTTGGGACAACATATGAAGTATTGCCCACCAGGGAAAGTCAGAAACTCATGCCCAATGTTTTTTTACTGGGGTTGGCATGTAAAGTATCTTGTGTCTAGCACATACCAAAATTCCGAAGTCACGCAAGGAAAAGAAGATGTTTAACATAAACCAGATTGTTTAGTTATGGCACAGTAGGGCACTCTTGTCATTTAAAGGAAGTTTTATATCACTGTGGAGAACTGTTTAGCTTTCAAATTCCCTCATTTGAGTTAAGGGCCAGCCTTGTATACCATGCCTTTCTAAGGATAGCAGTTTTAGGCCTGCTATATTAACTTCATCCCTATACATTGATTTATTCATTTGAAGAAGTAGGTACTGTGGCAAACCAAAATTTTAATGCCACATTTTGAATGGTCCCAGTTGCTACTGATTTGTTTTTTGTTTTTGTTTTTTAATTTTATTTATTTATTTGTTTGTTTGTTTATTTTGAGATAGGGTTTTTCTGTGTAGCCCTGGCTATCATGGAACTCACTCTTTAGATCAGTCTGGCCTTAAACTCAGAAATATGCCTGCCTCTGCCTCCTTAGTGCTGGTGCCTGGCTGCTACTGATTTGTTAGGAAACTCACATGACTTCCTGGCTAAGATTTATCATAGCAAAAGACAGCACTGCAGACAGTAGGGAGATGTTGTGGGTGTGGTGCCCAGTCTTATAATTTTAGCACTCAGGTGTGTGTAGGAGAAGACCTGGGGTGACTTAACGGTAGAGTGCTTCTTTATCCTGTGCAAGGCCCTGTTGCTCCTCAGCACTGGTGGGGAGGATGGGAAAGATATTTTTGCCAGGTGCTATGGTGTCTACTTTTGTAATCTCAGTGCTTAGAACATTAGGTCAGGAGGACGGTGACTCTGTGGGTAGTGACAGCTTCCCTTAAAAAACAAACAAAAGATGCTTATTAGAGAAGTGAGGCAGAGGCTTCTGTGTGCTCTTCCTGTGACAATCATGCTTTCCTCAAGAAGGAGTGATGGAGGCAGATACAGCATGTCTCTAGCCCGGGGCTCACATGGAAGTACTACAGCCCTTAGTTCTAGTAGGATGCTGGGATTAAAGGCATGCTCTACCACCGCCCATCTTGTTTGTGGTTTCCCCCTCCCCAAGAATTCTTGGGTGGAAGAGAGGAATGAGAAAATATTAGATAGAAAGATAAGAAAGACAGAGACACAGGATAGCTTCGGAAGAGCCCTGGGTCAATACCCAGTCACCTCTAGAGCTTTATTCAAAAGGGCTTTTTATAATATGACAAGGGAGAGGCAAAAGACCTCCCCCTTGCAAGATCAAAACACAGCATACAGTTAAGTGTAGACCTTCCAAACACCTGGTGCCCACACCTGCGACCAAATCATCCCATTATGCAGCCTTGCTGGGTAAAACAAGCTCAGATTCTCTAGGAAGCCTCTGTGGGCCACCACAGTAGACTAAGCCGGCCTCAAACTCACTGAGATTCACCTTCCTCTGTCTCCTGAAGAGAGTAAAGGTATGCATCCATACCCATCCCTTTCTCTATTTTTTCAGGAGTGCCTTGGCTACTGTTTCTCATTGGTTTTCCTTAAAAATTTCAGATTGACTTTTAAAACTCTATTCCAAAAGCTACTGCAATTTAACTTAAATTACAATAATTCTGTGAGTAATCAGAGAACTATTATCTTTATGGCTCTGAATCCACAAAAGTCCCATTTTTCAATGTTTTTAGGCCTCTGTATTAACAGAGTCCAATAAATCTCATAATTTTGTTGCAAGTTACCTTTAGATATTTTAAAATATTTTCTTCTACCTGAATGATGTAATTTTGTTATTAGTTTATAGAAATGTGCTTGGTTCTCCTTTTTTTCTTTTCCTTCTCTCTCTCTCTCTTTTTTTTTTTTTTTTTTTTTTTTTTTTGTTTTTGAGACAGCCTTTCTCTGTGTAGTCTTGGCTGTTCTGGAACTCGCTCTGTAGATCAAGGTGGCCTCAAACTCAGAGATGTACCTGCTTCTCTGCCTCAAAAATGCTGGTGTTAAAGGCAGAGGCAAGTGGATCTCTGAGTTTGAGGCCAGCCTGGTCTACAAAGCAAGTTCCAGGACAGCTGGGGCTGTAATACAGAGAGAAGCCCTGTCTTGAAAAACCAAACCAAACCAAAAACACACAGTGAAAGGTGGCCATCAAGATGGTTTAGTGGGCCGGGCGGTGGTGGCGCACGCCTTTAATCCCAGCACTCGGGAGGCAGAGCCAGGTGGATCTCTGTGAGTTCGAGGCCAGCCTGGGCTACCAAGTGAGCTCCAGGAAAGGCGCAAAGCTACACAGAGAAACCCTGTCTCGAAAAACCAAAAAAAAAAAAAAAAAAAAAAAAAGATGGTTTAGTGGATTAAAGCACTTGCTCCTAAGCCTGACAACCTGAGTTCAATCCCATCTCTTGTCCAGCTCCTCAAAGACAAACTTCACTTTATTTTCTGAACTTAGAACCCTTCCACATGGCAAAAAGAGAGAACTGACTCCAGTAAGTTGTCCTCTGACTTCTATACATCCCCCCACATACACACACAAAATAAAAATGTAATATATATTTCAGTAGTTAAGGTGAGAAGATTTGTTTTACTATGTACCAAGAATAAGCTAGTTATTATAATGTAGATAGCAGTTTTAGATATGAAGAAACAGATAGGTCAGTGGAGCCAAGCATAGAGGCTCACAACTTAATTTACAACACAGTGAGTATTGCATGCCTTTGGGAAAGGATGACCTGTTGTTTAGGTCTCAATTTATCCTTTTGGGAGACAATGACATTGGCCCCCTACTTAAACAGGAAAGTCAAAATCTTTTAAGTTTGACATAAAGGCATTGTTAATAATGATTTCCAGGCAGAAGTGTTTCTGAAGACTTGGGAAATTTGAACCGTAAAAGATATTTACTAAAGGTAAGCAGTGAACTAGAAACAAAAATACATGTAGAGCTTATAACCGATACAACATTATATAAAGGGTTTCACAGCAAGAAAAAGACAAAACAAACTACCTAATAGAGTATTGGGCCAGATTGCAGTAGGTCTGTGAGAAAAGAAACAGGATGACCACCAGTAATGGCAGAGATGGTAGAATGCCAAGTACAGAGCTGGGTGGAGTCGTGCATAGCCGAGGTCCTGGAAGTTGGGAGATGAGGCAGGAGGATTTGGAGGCTAGCCTGGATTAAATGGTGGTACTCTATCTCAACAAAGAAACCAGATGTATGTCAGCAAAAGATAGTGACTACTCACCAAGACTGTCAAAAATAAAAATTCCTGACAACAGTGTTGCTAATGGTAAATACACCAGATTGATGATGTCTAATCATAATGAAAGAATGTATCTCTTCTGACTGGGCACCCAGACTATATATTGGAGATCTGGAATTCTCTGGAGTACTCAGGAGCCAAGAAGAGTTTTCACATTTTTAAGTGGCTGAAAAAAGTAAAAAGGATTTGTAATATAAAATTAAGTTTTAATGTCCGTAAATAAGTGGTTGAAACGTTGCTGCATTCATTTATGGCAGCTTTCTTCCCACAACACGAGCTAAACAGAAACTTGCCATCTAGCCCTTTGCCAAAGTTTGCTAATCACTGCCCTACATAAATTCTCTCGTACCTGTGTTGTGATATGGTGCTCAAAATAACAGAAACCGTTGTTAAATTATGGCGTGTCTGTCCTGAATGACTAAAATGATAGTTAGCCATTAATAGTGGAATATACTTGGGACAGTAGTTTATGGCAGTCTTAGAATTTTACTTTTCTATGTTTGAAGAATTCTTTATATTTAGCATATATCATTTTATAAATTTTAAAGAACTGTTAGAAGACAAATCAGTTTACCACCTTTAGAAACTGATACTCAACATTTCATGCCCCAAATAGACATATGAGCCAGTAAACTCTGTTAAGAGTTTCAGTCAGTATTCCAAGTTATGTTTGTTCTCCTGACCTCTGAACTTGGGACAGTAACTCAGAGAAATACTTTAGTGATCACAACAGTGATTTTTAAACACTGAGTGGTCTTTCACTATATGTACTATATATATATGTATAACTTGTATGCACATTCTTAGTTAAAAATCTAAAATGTTCTCAAATCTGGGACATTGAATGCAGGTAAAACACTTAAAATGTTTTAGATTTTGGAACATTTCAGAATTTTGGATTGTGGAGCTCAACAAATTAAGTCTATGCAAATATTGCAAAATCTGAAAAACTCCAAAATCTGGAGCAGTTCTTATCCCAAGTATTTTGTATAAAGGATGCTCAAAGATACTAAAAAGAAATTTGCACACAGGTTGTCTTATAGACATGTTTTCCTTTCTCCTTAGATATCTGAATGTGAAAAGACTTGTTTTTTAGATATAAATGAAGTGACAGAAATATATATTTGGGAAATGGTCATTAGATTTTAAAGAACGGGTCTGGGGACGGAGCTCACTGATAAAAGGCTTGTCTAGGATACACTAGAATGCATGGGATCCTGTGTTTGATTCCTAGCTCCACGTAAACCTTTTATTGTGGTGCACACCTCTAATCCCAGCACTGTAGAGGTAGGAGGAACAGGAGTTTAAGGTCATCCTTGGCTGCCTGGGAGTTTTAGGTCCTTTTGATCTAATGAGATCCTGTTGTTTGTTTTTAAATCCCCTCCATTAGCAGTCAGACTTTTTGCCAAGCAGTCTTCCGTGTAAAATGGCCAAATATAATGCATGTGCCTAGCTTCTTTTGTGGTGAGAGCCATTGTGCTCTGTAATCCTTCCATGTTTTCCCATAGTTACTGCATGTAACACACTCGGGGGTCTCACTGAACAGGCATAACTTCGAGGCAGGGAGAGTCGGCAGTGCCCTTGTCTACTTCACCTTTGCAGTCTGAGAACGCTGTTCTGATGAAAGAACGTGTGTTGGAGATCAGAGTCCTGGTGACGTGAGCAGAAGTAGTAATTCCTTATTCCTACCGGGGTCCTTTAGTACCTTTTCAGGTGATTTTCTGGCTGTTGTTTAACAACCTTGTAAAGAACTTCTCTAAGTAGTTCATGGATGATCTCACCTGTCCTGAATTGGTCAGATAATCCATTTTTGCTGACCACCCTATGTGAAGCTGGTACATTGCCTGTCAGCCTGCTTCTTCAGGGTATCTGCTTACATGACTTTTAGCGTGGGGCACACATACAAGGTGCTTCCTCTGTTTACTTGATGGAATACATTTGGTCTGTTTCTCTCTTGGTCAGCAGTGACACAGGCCTTTGAGCCTTTGTGTTAGCTACTCAGTGACATGATTCTCAGGCTGCTCCCGAGCTCTTCAAGATAAACATTTTACTTGTTAGAAACACTTTTAATTAAAGTATCCCAAATGATTAATTGGAGTTGTGGATGAGTTCTTCCCATCACTTTCTAATGATGATATAAGAGTGTTATGGAATGTAGAAGAGTGGGAAATAGAAACTAAAAACTTAGCATCATCAGAGCTAAGATTGGGCCTTAGATCTTAGAATTCCTTCTCTCCCCTGCAGGGTGTGCTGTCAGTGTTTTCTGGGTGAGTAGGGACTGGTTTCTACATAGGATTTGGTAGGGAAAGAAGGACAGGAATTAGCGTGAAAAACTGCAGTACAGACTATAGCGAGAACTGGCTAGTCAGACTGCCTGGTGGCTGAAGATCTTGTGCTAATTAATAGTTTGGCTTTTGCCTTGGAAGTCAGTAGAGCAGGTGAACAGAAAGGGAGGTAAGATCCAGGTTTTGATGAGACTGAAATAGTAGCTGTTTTAATTTACATATCTAGTTACAGGAAAATAAACACAAATTTACACAATTATTGGCTATTTAGATTTCTCTATCTATCTATCTATCATCTATCTATCTATCTATCTAGTATCTATATATCTATCTCTATCTCTCTATCTCTCTAGGTTTGTTTGTTTTTGTTTTTTTCAAGACAGGGTTTCTCTGTGTAGCTTTGGAGCCTGTCCTGGATCTCGCTCTGTAGACCAGGCTGGCCTTGAACTCACAGAGATCCGCCTGCCTCTGCCTCCCGAGTGCTGGGATTAAAGGTGTGCGCCACCCCACCCCCTGCTAGATTTCTCTTTTATAAAGGCTTGTTTATATTCTTTGCTCATTTTTCTATTGGATATTGCTTTGTAAGAGTTACTTATATAATAATGTAATTTCTTATTAATGAAATAAGTCCATATCTCTTAGTATTTATAATGTTAAATTAATCATATAGTCTATTTCCTAGGTATTGAATTTAAGACAGTCTTTTTTTTCTTTTCTTTTTCTCTTTATAGGGTATGACCATGATTTCTGATGAAACCAGATTGAAATAATTTTCATGATATTTGTATATTTATATATATATATATATATTTTAAAATTTTACATTTGACTTAAAGTGCCATGAGAAAATTTGCATATTGCAAGGTGGTTCTAGCCACCTCCTTGGTTTGGGTACTCTTGGACATGTTCCTGCTGCTTTACTTCAGCGAGTGCAACAAGTGTGATGAGAAGAAGGAGAGAGGACTTCCTGCGGGGGATGGTGAGTTGCCTCTGCACAGCTGTTTTCTTACAGACATTGTTTGTTTCTATTGATAGGGGAAGTCAAATTCTCGTCTATGTTTTATATTTATATTTAAGATTTATAGCTATATATTTAGATCTGTATACATTTAAATTTTATATTCTATAAGAATTTAAATTTATATATAGATTTAAATTTTAAGGTGAATTGTTAATTCCTAAGTTCCTGTGTTTTAATTATATTTCTAGCAATGTTGTGGTTAGTTCTTCTGACAGTTGAATGTTAAAGTATCATGGAATTGTTCAGTTTAGTTTTATTTAATATTAGATATTATTAATTTTCTACAAATTACATTACCAAATGACATAGGGAATCTCATAATCAAAATTGTACTAAAGATTGGTCTAATGCCATTATGCAAAGTGGAACATTAAGGCTTTGTTATCAGGTATCTAGTCTCCTGCTTGGCTGTCTCATTTTCTAGGGCAGTGGTTCTCAACCTTCCTAAGGCTGTGACCCTTTAATACAGTTTTCATGTTGTAGTGACCCCCAGCCATAAAATTACTTTTTGCTACTTCATAACTGTACTTTTGCTACTGTTATGAATCATAGTATCTGTGTTTTCAGATGATCTTAAATGACCCCTGTGAAAGGGTCATTCCCCCACCCCTCACCCCCGCCAAAAAAAAGGGTTACGGTCCACAGGTTGAGAACTGCTGCTCTAGGAGAAGAAGTCTTTAAAGGTACTTGAGACTGGGGAGTTCTTCTTGCTCAAATTATAGATATAGCTCCAATTAGCACTTTCAAGGATTAAACTATAGAATAGCCTACAGTGAAATCATTGCAGTATTATGGGAAGCAAAGAAAACATAAAGGACCTGGATAGGTAATGCTGATATTTTGGCAGGGAACATGGAAAATTCAGGTTTGGGTTTTTTTTTTGTTTTTTGTTTGTTTTTGTGTTTTGTTTTGGTTTTGGTTTTTTGAGACAGGTTTTTCTCTGTATAGCCCCAACTGTCCTGGAACTCTCTCTGTAGACCAGGCTGGCCTCAGACTCAGTTCTACCTGCTTCTGCCTTCCAAGTGCTGGGATTAAAGGTGTGCACCAACATGCATGTCTTGGCAGTTTTACTCTTTGTGGAAATGACATGTGGTTGTTCTTGCAGTACAAATTTTTTTTGACTATTTAATTTTTAATAAGGGGGAAGACCATCCCCCAGAATTTGTGATCTAAAGTTATTTGTGTTAGTAACTGTGCCTGCTTAACCATAGTTTTTGTAGGTGGATTTTTATAACCAGTTCTGCTTAGTTGCTAGAACAGGATGTTAGTAATAACTAGGTTAGTCCCATCAATCTACTTATAGTTTCATGAAATACTTATGATTCTGCTGTTTTATAACATTGCTAAGTGACAAAACCCTGCCTTCCTAAATTGGTAGAGCAGGACATCCTGCTCACTTAATCAAAGGGCAAGTGTTAAGCTCTCACTGGTAAGAAATCTGGTGTTCTTTTCCCAGACAGAGACTGGCCTTTTCCTTCACCCTGCTTTAGTGTATTGTCGGTTAGAGTGGGGCCTTACGGTGTTCTGTATGGAATGCAGAGGCTTAAAAGAAAAGAGAATAGAGAGTCTGGAGCACATGAAAATTCACTTGGAGAATGTGTTTAAAGCTCTGGTAGGTGCTGGACAAGAACAGAAAAAGAAAAGCTGAAGAGGTTATTCAATGGTTAAGGGCATACTGGCTGTTCTTGCAGAGGACCTGGATTCAGTTCCTTGTACCCATGTAGTGGCTCACAGCTATCTGTAACTTCAGTTCCAGGGGATTGGATACATAATGTCCATGCAAAGCACTCATACACATAAAATAAAGTAAATACATCTAAAAAGAATTTCTCCCTTTAAGAAACTTGTCAAAGCTGAGCATGGTGTCTGAAGTCTTGGTATTTGTTAGGCTGAAAGAGGATCCTGTGCCATGATGAGGATTTTGGCTCATCTGCAGGCAGTGCCATGCCGTCAAAGGATTTCAGACAAGGTGTTAAGTCATCTAACCAGATTGGGACTTTTGAATGAGTAAGTGGTTGTGTGGCTAGAAGAGAATGGACTAGAAGAGAGACAGGAATAGCAAGAACTAGTTGGAGTTTCTCTTGAAAGTTTGGAAGAGAGAAAAGTTGAAGCTGACCCTCTTTGAACACTGAAGCCATTGAACATTCTAATGAGTAGAATAAGGTTGAGTGATCTGTGTCATGTCCTCACAGTGGGAAAACTGCACAGCCCCTTGGAGGCATGAATAGACTGGGAGGGCCCAGAAGAGGCTCTGATGTTGAGGGCACAGTTTCACTTGAATGTTGTTATACAAAAGCATAAGGTAATTGTTATGAAATTGGTATCAGTTAAGGCTTTCTTCTTAGTTCTAGAGCCAGTGCAGAAGCCTCATGAAGGTCCTGGAGAAATGGGGAAACCAGTCGTCATTCCTAAAGAGGATCAAGAGAAGATGAAAGAGATGTTTAAAATCAATCAGTTCAATTTAATGGCAAGTGAGATGATTGCACTCAACAGATCTTTACCGGATGTGAGGTTAGAGGGGTGAGTACATAGTGTGGTCCTGATCACACTTCATTGGAAGGTTTGTCTACATCCCCAAGAAATGCTTTGCCTTAGTGCTTGCTTTCTGTCAGTTACTGTTTAACTGTACTTGAAGTCTAAGTTAAGTGCTGATAAAGTAACATTTCAAGATGTTACTGCTCTACTGACTCAGGAACTAGGAAAATGATTATTTCTTTCAACAGATTAGTAAGGGATTCTAAACATTTACAAAAATGTTCAACCTTTTACAAAAAGATTTTAGGTGTATGTAACTTGAAGCAGTGAAGTGCATCGTCATACACGTATAGCTTACTGAATTTTTATGTGTTAAGTACACATCTGTGTAGCATCATCCAAACCAAGATATAACCCCTGAAAATTCCCTTTATTTTCCTTTCCAGTTACTTCTTCCACCTCCAGGGACAACTATTGTTTTGCCCCTTGTAAACATAGATACATATACCTTCTCCATTATGGAAGGCAAGAGATTATAGACCTGTGCTGCACAACACTGCCTGTAGACAACAGCACCAAATTGCATGCATAAAAATTCTTTAAAAAGGAGCTGGAGAGATGTGGCTCAGGAGTTAAGAGCGTGGACTGTTCTGCAGAGGACCCAAAATTGACTCCAAGCAGCTCACAACCACTTACAATTCTAGAGGGGGATCTAACTCCCTCTTCTGGCCTCTTAGGGCACCTGCACTCACATGCACATTTCACACACACACACACACACACACACACACACACACACACCCCTTACAATTACAAAAATAAGTCTTAAAGTAAAAATCTTTAAGAATGTTGATGTCATGTACCTTTACAAATAAATATTATGAGCATATTTAAAAATTTAGATCAAGGCCTTTAACGCCTTTAATCCCAGCACTTGGGAGGTAGAGGCAGGCATATTTCTGGGTTCAAGGCAAGTTGTATAATTATTAAATCAATAAATTATATAAGGCCTTTATACACAGACATACATAAACAAGTAACAAACTTCCATTTACATACAGCCTTGTCACTTTATGTACATTTAAGGAAGAAACAAAGGCAGTCCTTTACTAGGAAAAGAAAGACCATACCAGTGTGCATCACGGAATCAGTGTGATCGAGGTGTGGAAGTTAGATAAGGGTGTAATAAACAAGGAATGTTAGCCTAATCTCACTGATAGCATATATATGGATTTACAAATGAAAAGTTAATTGAATCTAGCAATATGTAAATTTTATATGTTCAATTTTATACTGTTAACCACAGTAACAGAAAAGATATATTGATACTGTTATTTCATTAAACACAGAGAAAATATTTGATAAAATTTGTTGCTGTCAAGATAATGCCTTAGGAGCTTCAAAAGGAACTTCCTTAATCTGATCTGTAGGGTATCTAAATAGAGCAACAGGAAAACCCCGTAAAGCAAAGACCCATGATGAATAATGTTT
Organism: Peromyscus leucopus; assembly: GCF_004664715.2. Taxonomy (NCBI): domain Eukaryota; kingdom Metazoa; phylum Chordata; class Mammalia; order Rodentia; family Cricetidae; genus Peromyscus; species Peromyscus leucopus. The sequence continues at coordinate 14,138,348 of NC_051079.1, forward strand.
CTGAAAGCCCAGGACATGCACAGTGCCCATAGTCACTACTTCTGTTCAGTGTTGTACTGGAGGTCTTGGCCAGGCAAGACAATACAGAAGAATTTTAAGGATTTGAAAGATACTAAAAGATTTTATTTAAGCCAGGTGTGATATATCCTCAGGAGACTGAGGCAGGAGGATTGTGAGTTTGAGGAAAGCCTAGGGATATATAAGTCCTGTCAAAACTTTGTTCTCAACCTCCCACCTCCAATGGATTATAGGTAGAACATTATAATCTAAAAATGTTTAATAAGGTTGATGGTTTGTGGGTCAGTATTTCTTTTTGTTTTGTTTTAGTTTTTTGAGACAGGGTTTCTCTGTGTAGCCCTGGCTGTCTTGGAACTCACTTTGTAGACCAGGCTGACCTTAAACTCAAATAGATCCACCTGTCTCTGCCTCCCAAGTGCTGGGACTAAAAGCATGTGCTACTATGCCTGGCCCAATATTTCTAAGGAAAAGATTTTAGTATATGTTAGTTATTTTTAGGTAAAAGCTAGAAGATATTTTTAGAATATCTTTTTAGAATTATTAGATCATATCAAATGTGGGAGGGGCACCAACTCTTTGAAGAAAATTCTAAAGTACTATTGAGAAAAATCAAATGCCTACATAAATGAAAATACCCTATGTTCATGAGATTTTGATCTCTCATTTTGATCTCTCATTTGTTAATTTAGTGTAGTTCTAGTCACAATCATAATCTTGTGTGTGTGGCCACGCGGTGGCACACGCCTTTAATCCCAGCACTCGGAAGCAGAGCCAGGCAGATCTCTGTGAGTTCAAGGGTAGCCTGGTCTACAGAGTGAGATCCAGGACTCTGGACCAAAACTACATGGAGAAACCCTGTCTCAAAAAAAAAAAAAAGGAAAAAAAAAAAAAGAAATCTCGTATGTGTGGGTATTTGTAATTTGATTAGTTGATTGTTGATTGTGTCTCTGAAAATACAAAGAGCTGGAAGAGCCACCTGTTGTAGAATTATCAAGATTTCTTTAAAAGCTATAGTAATTAAGATATTGTGATGTTCTTATATAAAATAAGACAGATCAGTGGAACAAAAAAGGGAGTTTTTCTGAGATCTCATTCCTATATGAACACTGATGACTAAGAGGCCACTGAGTAGCCCTGAGGGAATGATCTTTAAGCAACAAATGCCATTGTGTGAGACATGAATTATTAGACAGAGCCATGAATTATTAGATAGAATTCTCCTTAAACTGGGGAAGGATTTCTTAGATCATGAGATGCACACACCAAAAAGGGGAAGAGGAGTTGATAGATAAGATAGGGATCAAACCAAGGACTTGTTCATGCTAAGCCAGGTGCTCTGCTATTGATCTGCACAGTCAACCTTCTTAAAGACTTTTCTGTTCATTAAGTAAGAGAGTGGAAGAAAAATAAATTAAATCAAGTTATTGCTAAGGTTATTTGTGACATTCATAACTAGTAAAGTGCTCAAATCCGGAACTGTAGTTCCTATATATCAATAAGAAAAATAACCCAGTAGAAAAATGAGAGATTTGAGCCAGGCAGTGTAGTTGAAAGTTTTTCTGTGTCCTGCCTGGCCCATGGTCAGGACAAATCCCTCTCACCTGCCAGTCCCGCAGCCACTCAGACCCGAATAAACACACACAGGCTAATATTATTTTTAAACTATGGCCATAGCAGACTTCTTGCTAGCTAGCTCTTATATCTTAAATTAACCCATTTCTATAAATCTGTGCTTTGTCACGTGGCTTGTGACTTACCAGTATCTTTACATCTTGCTTCTCCTGGCAGCGGCTAGCAGTGTCGTCTCTGCCTCTCCTTTCTCTTTCTGTCTTTGGATTTCCCACATGCCTCTAAGTTGCCTTACCATAGGCCAAATGGCTTTATTTATCAACCAGTCAGAATGACATATATTCATAGCATACAGAAAGACATTCCCCCATCACTTCCCCATTTCTGTCTAAACAAAAGGAAGGTTTTAACTTCAACCTAGTAAAATTATATTTATCAGGCAAGAATTACAGTTACAATATCTAGTCTATTTGTATTTTGTAAAATTAAAGAAAATATTCTATCCTATATTTGTGAGTCTAAAGTTTCATATCTAATTTGTTTTATCATAACCAAGTGAAAATTATAATTGTAACTATCTAGTCTTTACATCAAAGACCTCAGAAGGATACAATATTACCTAAGTAAACAGGAAGAGCATTGTAAGCACCTTTCAAAAATCTAGGATGACAGAGACAGCTGTCTACCTGGACAGTCATCCAAAGTTCCTCTGTAACGTTGGGGCATCTGTCTTCAGCCCATAGGCCTAGAGTCTCTCTGTCACTTTTCTCTGTGTCCTGTAGAATGTCTAACAGTTTCTTCTGTGAAGCAGGAACCTGAAGGACCATTTTGCCTTGCAAAGTTCAGTGGTCATTTTTCTATGGGTCCTGCATGTCCAGTAGATACAACATTTTGTCAAGCAGCCCAGGCAAGAACAGTTTCTTGCCCAAATGGCTATTTTTGCCAAGAAGAAGATAAACAAATGTACCATTTTTTATTGTAACTTGTATTACCATCCTAAAAATAGCCTTTTAGACCTTAAAACATTTTCTTAGATAAACAAGTTTTTAATGTCTCTCAACCTTTATAAACTTTGCATCGCTTATGTGAGTTTCTTTACTGAATTTGGTAACAAGGAAAACTGTAACTGTCTTGCCTTCAACCCCATTAGTGACCTGAGAAGGATATAAAATTACCTGAGTAAACAGGAAGTGCAGAGCAAGCATCTTCCAAAACTATAGAAATGACAAACAGCTGGCTGCCAGGACAGTCACCCAAGGTTCCTATGCAACATTGGAGTATTCATCTTTGGCCTACCGGCCTAGAATATCTAACAGACTTCTGTGAAGCAGGAATTTTGAAGGACTGTCCTCCTACCTTGTCTTGGCAAAGTTCAGGGTTCACTTTTTTGTGGGTTGTACTTGTCCAGTTTGGACAGCATATTGTCAGTAGTGGAGGCAAAGGCAGTTCCTTGCCCAGTGGCTAACTTTGCCACAATAAAATAAAACTCCATATGGAGGTTCTTTGATGCCTCTCACCGTTTTTTGAAGTAGATTGGTGTTGCCAGGAGCAGATGTGTCTTACTGTCATGAAAAGCCATATGTTATTAAAACATTTTAAATGCCATATTCTGTAGGTCTCTGAAGTATTTGAGGACCACATGTATATCTAAAATATATCTGTTTAACCTTGAAAACATAAATAACATGATGCCAGGTTTGATTATTATAGGTGACTACTAACCTGTGTTACTTAATTATCTTAAATAGTTTGTAATAATAGCTATCAAGGACTAGTGCCTTTCATTACATTTTTAAATGAGTTGCATAGGTACAATGCCTGAAACAAGAGTAGAAACATATATACAGTATGTATAACAAAAATGACCTTAATTTTGTATCAGTATACAAAAATCCATACCAATGTAAAATATTTGAGACTAGTAGTTGCTTTTTTAGTATGTAAGTAAGTCAGTAGTCTACTCTTTTATCATTTCTATATCCTCCCTTTTTCTTTTCAGAATGAGATCCCTGAATCTAATCTTCTTGGTTTAGTTTTTTTTCCTGACCATTACCAATAACAACTTGTAACTAACCCCCCAAATGATGAAGAACATTCATAATCCACCGAATGACCAAAAACCACCTACTCTATCTCTTGGGAATGTGGACATCATGTTCTCTAGAGTGCTTCCTGTTGTCTGTGGCCAACAGCATCTTAGGGGCCCCTGAGAAAATTGAGATAATGGTGAAGTCCTGGCAAAACTAGCCATAGCTTTTGTTGTCCAGTCTGTGCAATGGGAAAGTGCAGGGCTTATCTGAAGTCCTGGCTGGAGTATTCTGTGAGGCTGGACCATCTCAGCCACCAGCCTTGCAGCTGTTCTGGATACATAACTCTGAGCAAACTGCAACAGAGGCATCTGAGAGGCTGGGCCACCGTTTTCATTGGTGTCTGGTCCCCTTGCTCTGAAACACACAAACTTTCAAAGGTACCACACATATATGTATGTATATATGAAATATGTAGTCTGCACAAGTCAGCTAAAGATGATTTTTTGTTGTTGTTTTATGCTTGAGCAGGTAAAATATATGTCACTTCTCTTGTGGTTTTTGTTTTTGTTGTTGTTATTTTGTTTTATTTCTTTATTTTTGTAGCCTGTATTTTCAGGGGAACTCCCTGATCAAGTCTGATCTCTGTCAACAACCTTGAATGAATCCACAACCTTTAATTTTTTTATAGAAACAAAAGCATAGCCTCTTCCCCAAAGCAATATATTTTCTGACTTCCATTTTAAAGTTAAGGCATTCCTGAAGTATCCAGGCTGGTTTAATTCAGTAGTCCCTTCCACAATCCAGTGTCTCTGTTCTCTGTTCATTAGCATTCAAAAAATTCAAAATTAACACAATGCTTTATCGGATCTGGACTTCTGCATATTTTCCATCCTTACTTGGCTTATCCCTTTTTTATTATTTTATTCTCTCTTTAAAGACTAACTTATTATTTATACTTTTTTCTCTGACTATCTATACCCATTTTCTTTTCTCTCTCTCTCTCTCTCTCTCTCTCTCTCTCTCTCTCTCTCTCTCTCTCTCTCTCTCTGTTTTTTTGAGACAGGGTTTCTCTGTGTAGGTTTAGAGCCTCTCCTGGAACTCACTCTGTAAACCAAGCTGGCCTCGAACTCACAGAGATGAGCCTGCCTCTGCCTTCCGAGTGCTGGGATTAAAGGTGTGCACCACCACCGCCTGGCCCGTTTTCTTCTCTTAAGCCTACACACATATTTTAAACACACTGTAACCTACTTAGGTTTGTCTTTGTCATTTCTTCTGAATCTGTCTTCACTGAGCATCTGCAGCAGTCTCTGACCATGGGAGACAAGTCCTAAGCGATTATGTCAGCTGCCAGCGGCTCAGGAAGCCGGGAGCCGGCAGCCGGGAGCTGGCAGCCATGCCTCTGTATGCCGCCCAGCACCAGCCTGCTGGAGAGATTGCAGGACTAGGAAGGTATATCCAGCTCCTCGTCCAGAACTCTTTTTTGCTTCCTCAGGCCCTATGTTTGGATATTTTTGAGCCCCCATGTTGGGCCATTTGTAGATGGACTTTTCTTTTTGGGCTCCCAGCTCCCCAAAAATGACCTGAAGACTTATTATTAATTATGAAAGCTCGGCCTTAACTTAGGCTTGTTTCTAACTATCTCTTATAACCTAAATTAACCCATATTTTTAATCTACGTTCTTCCATGTTCTCATTACCGCATCTCCATTATGTCCATCCTGGTTATTCCATGTCTGGCTGGTGACTCTGCCTTTCTTCTTCCCAGAGCTCTCTCTGTCCAGAAGTCCCACCTATACCTTCTGCCTGGCTATTGACCATTTAGCTTTTTATTAAACCAATCACAGTCACACATCTTTACACAATGTAAAGGAACATCCACAACAGGTAATGCTAAAATCGACATTTACATCCTTCATGGCCCAGCAGTTTCATACCTGGCTATGTTAGAAATGTATGTATGTATGCAACAGGAGACAAAGACAAAATGTTTATAGCAGTAAGTCTGTACTGGTTCCAAAATTTAAAATGTCTGCACTTCTATTAGTAGAGTAGAAGGTCTGGCATGGTGGTGCTTTCCTTTCTTCACAGCACTTGAGAAGCAGAGGCAGAAGGATTTCTGTTCATTCAAGGTCAGTCTCTTCTACATACTGAGTTCCAGGCCAGTCAGGCTACATAGTGAGAATAGAATAGTATACTTTGTAGTAGTAGAAATGAACAAAAGCTACATGTCATTCCAAGGATGAATCTTGCCAACGTAATCTCATATGTATAGAATATTGTTTGTGAGGAAGTCAAAACAGACCGAGAAAAACTCTGAGAACCACCGCAGTTTTTCCTCTAAGGACAAATGAGATGGTAATAGCAATAGGGTGGTTTGTAAGGATGTGGCAGTGTTTTCTTCTCACTTAGTGATAGTTACATGGTCGTTTGCTCTTTACTAACTCGTTCAGCTCACATTTGGGGGTTTGTTTTGTTTTGTTTTTCAGTTCTGGGAATTGAGCCCAGCAGATTTGTGTGCTCTGTATTTGCTGTATTTCGTGATGCAATCACGTTGGGAATGAGTGGGAGGTGAGGCGCTCTATAGCAGCAGTGCATCTGTGGTAAGGCAGCTCTAGTGAGGCCAGGGGAAACGGAGGGGAGGAGAGGATAGAGTGAGGAGAGGATAGAGTGATACCTGTGCGGTGATGGAAATGGAGATTTTTAACAAGGGGTGTTAAAAGCAAAGGCTTTGGACATCAATAGGTGAGAAGGTTTATAGACAAGAACAGATCAGTCAGGCCCTCTAGAGGAAAAGCATGGTTTTGTAGTCCTGATACTTATAGGATGGTGTGTATGTGTGTTGGTGGCATTATGAAAGTTCACTTCTGGTAGCTTTTATTTCTTTTGTGAATTTGGAAACAAAGTTATAGATGAGGAGGGCAAGAGTGGCTTTAGAGATCTGAGATGTGAGAGAGTTTGAAGGAGTTGTCAGCAAAGTGTAATGCTGCTGGAGTGTGGGAGAGCCCACCTGAGGATTGTAGTCCACTTAAAACGAGACCGTCCAGCCTGGGGGTTTGTGAGCCACATAGAACAACCCAAGCACAGATACATGACTAAGACAAGGTGGATTGAGCTAAGCTTTCCTTACATTTGACTTACTCCAGCTGTTCAGTGTTTTTTTCATTTTGGTCCTTCCTTTCCTGTTTTGCAATGGGCACAGTTTGAACAGATACAAATTTCAGCTTGAAGTTACTGTGTTGGAGAGTACATTTTGTTTTTATTTTGGCATGCTATAATGTTCAAGGTGTGGATTTGCTTTTACTTCTTTACATGCTTGTTCATACCCATGTAATATAGTTTTGATCTGAGTGTTCATATTTTACTTGAGTGTTGGGCATTTCTCAGATAGGGCTGCTTCAGCATTAACTCCAGTTTGGTCTCCTGGACCAACTTGTGTATAATACCTTGATAGTGACATAGTCCCAGTCTGGCTCTGCCATTTACTAACTTGTGATTCTCAGACTCTCTGTATCCCAGAATCCTTGTCTGTAAAACAAGGAGGTTAACGAGGGTGCTTGTGAGGACTTATCCAGTGCTGTGATATTTCCCAGCACCTAGGATCCTGAGGGCCCTTCTGACCCAAGAGTGAGCTCTATGTCCACTGGGGCTTCTTGAGAGAACCTGACTTCCAAGAAGATTTACAGTGAAATGAATGCAAGTCAGAAATGCAGACTAGCATTAATTCATCCTACGCTGGAGCTGAGCAGCATCTGCTTTTGAGAGCAGCTCCCTAAATGGGAAGATCGTGTCCCTAGCCTGTGACTTGCTCACCACACTTTTAAGTCCTAACCACCCCCCACCCCCCACCCCACCCCGCCTTGTTTCTAGAGTATAACTTAACTGGTCTGGATCATCCTGTGTCTGCCTGCGAATTTCGAATTTCACTGTCTTATGAGCTGCCAAGATCATTTTTTCCTGAAAGACACTGAAAGAAAGAATGGCATTGGCCCAATGTTAAGAATGGTTAAATAGAAGTAGAATCAGTGAATAATTTTTATAATGTGTGATCTTAAGAAAGGAGCCCTAAAACAAATCCCAAGTTAGTCAGAGGCCAAATTCATGCTATGTAGTTCACTCTTGATGTTTAAGAAGTAATAATGCTACCGTTTATTGAGTGCTAGTGTAGCAGTCTGTGTAAACATATACCTAAATAGTTGTCAGAATCAGACCTTGACCACGTGGCCTGTCTGTCCCAAGTGTACTTAGGAAGTGACCCAGTGAAGTTAGATTCCTGGTCTCCAGGACTGTGCTGCTGCTGCTTGTAAGGCTAATCTCAGTTAATCCTACCCTGAGTCCATACAGAAGAGACTTGTAACAGTACCAAGCACTGCTTACTAGATAGCCAGGCTTCTTATGAAGTGTTCATTATTATTGGTACAAGCTAGTGATCGACCAAATTTAGTAGGTCATAAACAATGCATGAAAAGCACGGTTCATTTAAAGAGACATGGAGAAGAGGGTTGGAGTGTATGTGATATAACTACACTGTTTGGAGAAGAGGGTTGGAGTGTGTGTGATATAACACCACACTCTTTGGAGAAGAGGGTTGCAGTGTGTGTGATATAACACTACACTGTTTGGAGAAGAGGGTTGGAGTGTGTGTGATATAACTACACTGTTTGGAGAAGAGGGTTGGAGTGTATGTGATATAACTACACTGTTTGGAGAAGAGGGTTGGAGTGTATGTGATATAACACCACACTCTTTGGAGAAGAGGGTTGCAGTGTGTGTGATATAACACCACACTGTTTGGAGAAGAGGGTTGGAGTGTGTGTGATATAACTACACTGTTTGGAGAAGAGGGTTGGAGTGTATGTGATATAACTACACTGTTTGGAGAAGAGGGTTGGAGTGTGTGTGATATAACTCTACACTGTTTGGAGAAGAGGGTTGGAGTGTGTGTGATATAACTATACTGTTGGGCACATATGGATAATGAGGGCAGCCTTTGTTGTAAATGTTGGGTTGATATGTGGTTATACCACTTACTAGCTGTCCGTTTGACCAAGCTTCTTCATTTCTCTAATAGTAGTTTCTTCATCTGTAAAACCCTTCTAATTTCAGGATCCTAATTAAAAGTTAATTAGCAAGACCTTTGCAGACCAGTGCCCTGAGAGTTAGGCTAGCATTGAACTTCAACCATTGAAAAGAAAAGAACCCTTGGAAACGTGGTCTCGTGCTTGTCTAAGGACAAGGCGGGACTGGAAGGGAGCTCTTTTCCTCGTTCTTTCACTGTCCTCTTCTGCACTCCCACAGCTTTCAGGCAGTTTACATAAGCAACACAGAAGTGGCCGCAGAAATAGACATGGGAAAGCCCGTCTCTGGCCAGAGGCCCTCTGGTCCCCTAGCATGGGTAAAATCACCCCTGCTTTCCCTTCTCTGCTCCCCACCACTGCACATAGTGATGCGGATTCAGAAGTGGATTGGAAAATGCATTACTACATATGTTCATGGGATAGGTAGTATGCAGCCATAAAAATAGCTTTGAAGGCTGGCTCAGCGGCTGAGAGCACTGGCTGCTCTTCCAGAGGACCTGGCTTGGATTCCCAGCACCCACATGGCTGCTCACAAACCATCAGTAACACCAATTCCAGGGGATCCATTACCCTCTTTGGGCCTGTGTGAGTACTAGGTGCACACATGGCACACAGATATAAACACAGGCAAAACACCCATATACATAAAATAAAACTAAAGCCAATTGGTTCTTGAAGTAAAGTTTGAGATTAATAATATAGCTTGTGGGAGCCCACAAAGGTTTCCAGTGAGAGCCGAGCTTGCTTTACACAGCAGGGTTGCACTAGAGGATGGCTGGACCATGTGCATGGTCACCAGGTGTCTGGAATGGTCGGCACTTGGCTGTGCTGGGGGCAGGTCTTTTGCTCCACCCCTTGGCATTCCTTTAAAAAGCCCTTTAGTAGTGAAAGAAGTGGGTTTGGACCCAGGCCCTCCCGAGGCTGTCCTCTATCTATCTATCTATCTATCTATCTATCTATCTATCTATCTATCTCTACAAATTCTTCATTTCTTCCTACTCAAGAGTACCCTGGGGGAATAAGAGGGAGCTGGTCTACCTCAGTAGCCTCCACTAAACTGAATTAACCCAGCCAGGTTTGGTGCACGCCTTTAAATCTCAGTACTTGGGAGGCAAAGGCAGGTGGATCTCTTTGAGTTTCAGTGACGCTTGGTCTGCATATCAGGTTCCAGGCCAGCCAGGGCTATATCATGAGTCCCAGTCCCCCCCCAAAATAAAATAAAATAAAATAAAACCAAAAACATAAATAATAGATTAATTAATTAATTAATTAAATGAATCAACCTCCAAACCTGACCAGGGGAGCTTATTTTAAGAATATAGGCAATGTCTTTAAAATAATTTTTATTTTTAAATCTCTTACTTTATATCAGTATTACTTATTATACATGCAACATCAGTCAAAACTTAAATTGAAAACCACTAAGAGTCTCACCATTAGTACAAACATCTTATTGTTCTGTCAACTTTCCTAGTACAGATTCATTTACTGTAGTGTCTGACAGTCACCTTCATAAAGGCATTTGCTTTGTCTCTAGGTGTAAAACAAAGGTGTATCCAGATAACCTTCCTACAACAAGCGTGGTGATTGTTTTCCACAATGAGGCGTGGAGCACACTTCTTCGAACAGTCCATAGTGTCATTAATCGCTCACCAAGACACATGATAGAAGAGATTGTTCTTGTAGATGATGCCAGTGAAAGAGGTAAATCTTACATTTTGATACCAGTGGTATCGGCCTTTGATCACTTACAGTTTGCAAACTATAATTTTAACTAATAATTGTATGTAAACTTCTAATTTATCTAACAATTCTTGGCATGTAAACTCATTCACATAGTGACAGGTATACCATTGTAAAACTTACAAGTATTACTTTAGTGTTTAATTGTGCTGTATCTTAATCTTATCAGAAAAAGAAGTAATGCTTTAACATGTAAAGTTGATGTAGAATACGAAGAAACCACACAATTTTATTAGAATTTTCTCCGTGAAAAGCTGCAGTTCTGATCATGAATGGAGAAGTTTAGTTCTGAATGACAGGAAGAACTTCAGCAAAATGAGGTCTAGACTGGAGTTCTCTGAATGCTTCCATCTGTAGTTAGGTGCATAAATTAAATGTGGTGTGTAATCTGACTCTATTTTCACAAGTGTCTGCCATGTCTCTTGCTCAGATACCCTTTTGAGGTTATCAGGATTTTTCACAGATTTAGAATATCCTAATCTGTCTCATGAAACACTCAGGAAAAAGGTACACTATATAAAGGTAACTTGAACCACCACTGTTTATTCTGAATCCTTCTTGGAGATTTCCATTCAGAATGCTATAGAAAGGACAGCACTTGCTAAAATCAGAAATCCAGTATTTCCCAGTTGCCTTATTTTTTCCCACAGCCATCTATGCTAAGTACTCACTAGTGTCATGTGCTGCACCAGTGTTTCTCTGTTCACACGGGGAAATTTTGGAAGGAACTATGGGAGATAGATTCTTATTTTTCTTCATTCCTTTCTTTTTTTAAAAAAATATTTTTAATTATATGTCTGTGTATTGACTTGTGCACATGAGTACAGGGGTCCATGTAGGCCGAAAGCATCAGACCCTCTGGAGCTGGAGTTATAGGCAGTTCTGAGTCTCCCAGTGTGTATTTTAGAAACTGAACTTGGATCTTCTGGAAGAGCAGCAAGTGCTCTTAAGCCCTGAACCATCTCTCGAGCCCCTCATCCCTTTCTTAATGAACTTTAAGCTCATAGCCCATCATTTTCACCTCTTTGAATGCAATCAACTTTTTTGCATGTTCTTTTATTGCATTTGCTGAGATGATTACAGTCAAATATTACACCCTCTCCTAGCTATGCCCATACTGTGTATATTTAGAAGTGGTTATTTTTAATCCTATCATGTATTAGTTATTGGGAATAGTTTGTGTTAATAATAGTTTAGTCTTACTAATTTGCCAGCTTATACAAGTGGAAGTGACAGATAAGGTAGTTTTCAGGTGCCCTTATTTACCTCTCTAATCTATCAGATAAACAATTTGTATGCCCCTAACTAAACACACCTGAGAACACAGCACTCACCAGAGTTTCAAGATGTAGCAACTGTGACCTCTTCATTAAATAGATAAACCCCTTCATTAGGGCTGCTGCTCACCATGATCTGACCCAAAGCTTACTTGACCTGGCCATACTGGTATTTTTTTGTTGTTTGTTTTTTATAGTGTTCTAGCTAATATTTCCCAGATGTTGCTAGGAACAGCATAGTTTTTCCGTTTGGGGATTGTTTTTGTTGGTTTTAACATGTAGATTTGTTTTAAGTCTACTTGATACATGATGCATATTGATTTTGCAAGTTTTAGTGAACTGAGATAGAAATGTCCTTGCATGCATTCTGCCTGTATAAGACACTTATAAGGTAAAGTGAGGTATTTGATAGACTATATCTGTATGAACAAGTCAGATGGAAATGAGAATTTTCTGTATACTTGTGGAGTGAAAAACCACACTCTTTATTGGCTCAGTAGGACTGTGTTGCTAAATGAAGAGGGGAAGGAGTCATCAAAGGCTCTAAGTGCTGTGTAGGTTATCTGTAGACTAACAATGTAACTAATGTCCTGTTTGTTTAGCTCAGAGCCCAAAAGCACACAAGTTACATTTTCCCAAAGTTGCCTGTGTAAGGCAAGGAATTCATATCCAGTAAAGTGACAATGTGACATTGTGGCTATTTTTTTCAATTTATTGTGTGTATGGGGGTGTGTGTGTGTGTGTGTGTGTGTGTGTGTGTGAGAGAGAGAGAGAGAGAGAGAGAGAGAGAGAGACACACACACACACACACACACACACACACACGCACGCACGCACGGATGGATGGACGGACGGACGGACAGACATTGCCTACAGGCTAAGGTATACAGGTAGATGTCAGAGGACAACCTTTTGGAGTCTGTTCTCTCTTTCTATCACATGGGTCCCAGGAATCAAACTCGGGTTATCAAACAAGTAACTTGACCCAACTGAGCCGCCACATGAGCCTTATTATAACTTAATTTTTGCCTTGTTGTAAGGAATGGAAATGTTGTGTTTCCAGTTGAATCTTAGAGCACTCACTAAACAGTAAGAGCTATAGCACTATAAATTTTGTGAGTGCTTAGAATATTGCCAGTAGGAACACAAAATGTAAAGTAAATCTGTCCTTCCTCAAAAACCTTTGAAGTCAGAAATCAATGAAGTGCTGTAAGATATCAGTGTATGTACAAAATGTACAATCAAATTTCAGCAGTACCAGCAAGTGACAGAATCTCTGACAGCCTCATGCTGTGTGGCAGAGTGATGCTTAGGGATCTATATAGGACAGCAGTCAGCAGAATATTTAAGGAGAAGGGGTTTCTAATCATCACTTACCTTCCCAGGACTTGATTCTTAGAAAGTTATGTATGAACTGAAAACACAAATTTTCTAGTGTCCATTGTATAAAAGTCACAAAGATGTCAAAAATGCCAAAGAAATTTGTTACAGTACTACAGAATTATACATTAATAACTTTTTGTTACCAATTAAAAGGGAGGTGGGTATTGATCCCAGCACTCAGGAGGTAGAAACAGGCAGATCTTTGTGAGTTCGAGGCCAGCCTAGTCTACAGAGTGAGTTCCAGGACAGCTAGGGCTACACAGAGAAACCCTGTCTTGGGGGGGAAAAAACAAAAAACAAATTTTTGTTGTTGTTGCTGATAGACAAGACAGTATTAATAGTTTTCAGGAATGTAGGACTTAGGGATTAGATTACTTTGGTTTTTAAATATTTTAAATTATTTTGGAAAAACCTGTTGGGAGACATTGTTTATGATGTAATCCACTTTGATCAATTTTAAGATATTAGAGCATATGTCATACTTAACCACAGATGATTCTGTTCAATTCTAGACATGTAGACTAAATGCTAATCAATATTTGTGTAGAATAAGTGCTCCACGCTCCTGTGTTTACTCTAGAGGCCCTTCTGTTATGTTCTGATTGCTTGTTGGGTTGGTGTTTTTGAGACAGGGTCTTGCTACAAAGCCTAGGTCAGTCGGACCTCAAACTTGAGATCCTTGTTCCTCTGCTCCATCCCCCAGTACTGGAATTACAGGTATCCCCACTATGCCTGGCCAATATTCTTAAAGTGCTCTGTTCAGTGTAAAATGATGGACTTGAAGTTAGGCAAATCTGGGCCCAAACAAACTGTCACATTGATAAATTCACGTAATATTCTGAGAGCTTAGATACTCATTTCTAAAGTATGTGTAATAACACAACCTTACAGGTCATTGTGAAGATAGACACATTTAACATTATTTGGAATTGTCACAAACCCACTTACTGCTAGTATAAAAATGTTTCTCAGATTGCATTGTTCAAACCTTTATACTTAGAATCTGCTTATATTCTTTTCACCTTATGACTTAGTTCATGAACTCATAGTGCTATTTTGAAATACAATTTTTAGCACAAATATTTGGAAATAAGTTAACAGGAAAAGAGATTGGTAATCTGATATAGCTCTGTCTTTTTGGAGGGTTTAGGATTTCCAAGGACTTTCCTAGTGTCTTTTTCTGATCTAACAGGCAGAATCACTCTGCTCCCATTTGTCCTCCCATTCTTTCTTATGGAAGCATGTGGGTTCTTTCTTTCAGTATTTAAGTAACCTCTTAACCTTTCACCATGATTTCTGTGAATTGCTGAAGTCTTAGAGGAAAGAGATAGTCATAGGAATTCCGTAACTCAGTATTCCCTTCCCTAGATAGATTGTACACATCTTTACCTAGAAAGACATGATCTTATCCCTGTCAGATAGTGTGTACTTCACACTTGTCTGGCAAGGATCCTTCTTTGCCTTTCACTTCCTGTCTAGCATTTCACTTAGGAGTTTTTTCACTTTCTGCTTCCTACTGAGTGTATAGTCAGAGACTATGTGATCAGTAAAACACTTTGTTTCTGCCTTGGAAGAAATCTCACAATCTTTAAAACTATAATAGCTGTGACATACTGTTTCTTCTCTCTGTTATGATCTACATTTAATATTCTTTTGTTATTTGTTTGTTTTGATTTTCGAGACAATGTTTCTCTGTGTAGCTCTGGCTGTCCTAGAATTCTTTCGGTAGGCCAGGATGGCCTTGAACTTAGATCTGCCTACCTCTGTCGCTCTAGTGCTGGGATTAAAGGCATGCACTGCCATTACCTGGCCCAAATTTAATATTCTTAAGTTGCTTTTTCTGTTTTGTGTGTGGTATTGTTTTGTTTTTTTGAGACAGGATCTCAAAACTCCCTGTGTAGCCAACACTGGCCTCAGACTCAAAATGCTTCTGCCATCCAGAGTTAAGATTACAGGTGTGTGCTGTCACACCTGGCTGGGCTACTTTGCTTCTATTTCAGATTCTTCAGGGAGATTAGAAAGAAAATCGTGACGCCTGATAAATGCATGATGACGTGCCTGTCCTGGGCAATACTTGAACCATAGATACTGTCTTGGTGTTCTTGTGGCAAGATAGAGGCAGCTAGTTCATGCTCCATGAAATTAGAAGGCTTCCTTCAGGGAGTGGCATGAATGGGGCAAGAAGCCTCACTCAGAGTGCTCTGTCAGTATGTATATGTTGAAGGAATGCTGTAAAATCAAAATTGCTTTAAATTTGGGTAATGCTAGTGCATGCCCTTTTCATTTCATTCTTCTGTTTTGTTATATTTTCAGACTTTTTGAAAAGACCTCTAGAAAGTTATGTGAAAAAACTCAAGGTGCCAGTTCATGTGATCCGAATGGAACAACGCTCTGGGCTGATCAGAGCTAGATTAAAAGGAGCTGCTGTGTCCAAAGGCCAAGTGATCACCTTCTTAGATGCACACTGTGAGTGTACGGCAGGGTGGCTGGAGCCTCTCCTGGCCAGGATCAAACATGACAGGTAACTTTCTGCAATTTGTGAATTCGTTCTTAGTATTTTTATCTTAAACTGTGGGGAAATTGCAAAATTCTGTTTTTAAATAAATACAAAAGTACCATTCTCTCAAGTTGCCTTTAAGATGCCTTCAAGAGTGCTCCAAACAAAATACAAATAAGACCACATTCTTAAAGCCTGGTGGTTAACAGATTTGCAGACTATCCTAATGGGGATGAATTAGACAGCATGTACTCTAGGTTGACCAAATAGGTCCAGAACAGGTAGACAGCAATCTCACGGAAAGTTTGCTTGTTCCTGCTTTCAAAGACTGCCATCAGGGCAGGATCTCATCTTTGTTGACATCTTCATAGTACAAGGCTGAAGAGAGGCACATTGTATCCTGAGGAACTTAATTGTGTATGGAATAGTCTTGTGATCCTGTTGATCCAGAACAAGCATTGCTGCAGTGCGTCTGTGTTTTCTTCTTTCATGTCACACACTGTCAGATAATTGGCTGACTTTCTCTTGGTTCTAAAGTATCAGGAAAGAAGTAACTGTAGTCTGCTTGACCTGTACTAATTTAGTTCTGCTTGCCCCGGCAGTTTGACCTTCAAGCTGTCCACATCAACTTTAAGGCTTAGATTGCATAGAGTAGACGTTGACTAACCCAGTGGAGAATGGAAGAGTAAGGTCACGTCGCTTATTCTCTTTGTTAGCAAATGGTGGCACTACAGCCTATCTGTTCTCAGAGACATAAAACAAACCAGCATTGGACCAAAGGACACCAATAGTTTAAGAAAGATCATTGCCCTGGAGAATCAAAAGAATAGAATATCTCTCTAAATACTTTTCTATAAGTAAAAGGGGACTAGTTCAGGAGATACTTGCATAAAGATAACCCATAAACTTTAGAAAGATGATCCTGGACCCATACAGAGAAGGTAGTGTGTGGTGTCTAGGAGAGAACTAACTAAAACAGCAACCAAAATAACTTAGAGTTTGGGCTGTGTTTATATATATGTGTGTGTGTGTTTATATATATATATATATTTATATATATTATATATATAATATATATATCCTGAATAATGTCCAGCTAATAACGTTAAAGTGTTAGACAAAACCAAATTTTTAAAAATTCACTGTTGAGTTGACACAAAAAATTAAAAAAGAAACAGTAAATCACAAAGTGAGCAAAAATGCTGTCCATTCACTGAAGCCAGCTGGTGTTTGTGGTGTCTGTGCTGAATTCTGGGGCACTATTTATCCGCTGATGAATGGACAAGTTGAGAGTGACAGGAGCAGAGCCGAGGCTCTGCTCATGGTGAGGCTTGCTATGAAGGTAGAGTTGGGATGCTGAAACCTAGACCCAGTGAGAATGAACTGGATCATGCATAGCAGTGGAATCCTTAGTGTATAAGAGGGGGAGGGTGCTCCCACCAAGATGTTTAAGGAGAATATAGAAAAAGTAGGAAAGTGAACTGTTTCTATGAGGCTAGAATAATTTATTTCAATTAAAAAAAAAAACCCAGTGAAGACCTATGATTTAAATTTTTTAAAATTGTGTGTGTGTGTGTGTGTGTGTGTGTGTGTGTGTGTGTTTAAGATCAGAGGACAACTTTGCCAGGGTTAGTTTTCAAATCCTTCTACAATGTGAATCCCTGTAATCAAACTCAGGTTGTTAGACTTAGAGGTGGGCACCTTTAGCTACTGAGCCAACTTGCTGGCCCCAGAAGGGGGAAAAAAAGTATGAGAAAAAAGCCATGATGCTCATGTAGAGGTCCAGGGACAACTTTTAGAAGTTGGTTTTCTCCTTCTACAATATAGAGCATAGGTAGGAATTGAACTCAGGTGATTAAGTTCCTTTGCCCTCTGAACCATCTCACTCACCCATGGGAAAGATTTTCTTTTCTTCTTGTTTTTTGAGACAGGGTTTCTCTGTGTAGCCTTGGCTATCCTGGAACTTCCTCTATTACACCAGTCTGGCCTTGAACTCACAGAGATCCTTCTGCCTATGTCTCCTAAGTGCTGCTATTAAGGCCTATGCCACCACTGCCTGGTTGGGAAAGACTTCTTAAGACACCAATAGAATTGATATGATATCACATCCTATAAACTATATCTACCAAGGGCTATATTTGGGACATTTGTCATTTTGGGTGTTTTTAGGTTTTTTTTTTTGTTTTGTTTTCTTTTTTGTTTTGTGTGTGTGTGTGTGTGTGTGTGTGTGTGTGTGTTTTAGGTCAACTGGAAAGTTCGTAAATATATGATCACACAGTCTATATGAAAAAATACAAGCCTAAAAGAAAAAAATTCCCTTCTAGTACCTAAAAATTAAAATTTCATCTGGTTGTGGTGATACACATCATTAGTCCCAGCACTAGGGAGGCAGAGGCAGAAGGATCTCTGAGTTCAAGGCCAGCCTAGTCTACATAGTAATTTCCTGGACAGCCACGACTACACAGAGAGACCTTGTCTCAAAAACAAAACCCAAACAAACAAAATTGTGTGTGTGTGTAAATTCAAAAAGTCCTGAGCTGTTATTTATTTAATATGATTGAGTTAATAAAAATAAAAAAATCAGCTTCCGAGTTGATAGCATTATGGTGAAGCTACAGGGAGAAATCTGTACATAGCTACATAACACGACTAGAAGACAGTGGTGAAGCCGGCTGCACGTCAGTCATCAGTGCTGGACGTTTCCCTGAAAGCAGTAGGGTGTGTACGTGAATACTCGGTTTCTCATTAGCAAAAACTGGAAGAAGAGAAATGTTCGAGTTGTGTATAAAGAAACATTTAGCCTAAAAATGATGAAATGTGTAACCACTAGTATAATATTCTCCATGTTGCAAGTAGGACAAAGTATGTGTAAAAGAAGAAATGCAGGACAAGGCTCTCAGTGACTATGACACTGGTTTGGTATAGGTTGTAGCAGGAGAACTTTACAATTGTTTTGTTGTGTAGTCATTAGAATAAGGAACATTTGAAAGGTTTTAAATCTACTTTTATGATACCAGGAGAACAGTGGTGTGTCCTATCATTGATGTGATCAGCGATGATACTTTCGAGTACATGGCAGGCTCTGACATGACCTATGGTGGATTCAACTGGAAGCTCAATTTTCGTTGGTATCCTGTTCCCCAGAGAGAAATGGACAGAAGGAAAGGTGACCGGACTCTCCCTGTCAGGTAATTAGCCAGACGTTCCTTTGTAGTGTGTTGCAGAGAGTTGTGACGTTTCATCAATTGGGTTAAAGGTGTACTTTGAGAAACACATAGCAATTGTATACCTTGGATGTAGTTAGGAACCATATTTCACATATATCTATTTTTTAAAAGAGGGGTTATTTTCCCCTCCAGTTAATAAAGTTAGATTTTTTTTTTTTCATTCTGTAAATTCTAGTATACAAGAGAAATGATGTCATACCTATGTTCTTTGTTTCCTACATGAAAACATGACAGATTTCTACGTTCAGTCTGTGTTGAAATCAAAGTACTCTCAATTGATTGTGTCATTATGTTACAATACTATCTCAAAATGGTGTCTTGCACTGTTATGTTTTTACGAATATGTACCATCTGGATGATAGTTACTGACTGTAAGGTTAGAAAAGATTGTTTCACACAATTTTTTAAAATAACTAGAATTAACAGAGTATAAAGGGATTTACATTAATGTGTCTTTGTTTTTCTTCTTTACTATACTTGATCACGTGTGACTTTTTTCAGGAAGTAATAAAAATGTTGGTAAGAACATGAAACTGAGACTTTGAGCTACCTAGATCATGTATTTATTCCTAGTATTTATCCTAGTATTTATCCCAGTTGTATCCACCGTTAACTTCTGTAGCAATTGAACTCTATTTGCTCCTATTTGAAGCTTCTCTGATCTATTCTCCTGTGAATTCAAATCCAGTTCTGGAGAAGTTGAAGAGATTTTTATTTTTTTCACTCAATAGGTTCTTTTCCCAGACCAGCCTGAGATACTACCAGTTCAAAGAAGCTCTTAGTTCAGTTCAGTTCAGTGTTAAATCAAGGACTCTTAGACATTTGAAAACTTTGGAAATTACAGCTTTCCCTGGAGAGACAACGCTGCTGTCCTAGAGAAGCCTGCCTGGAAGAGCGCATGTCAGTGACTTCTGAACTTAGGAACCTTATGATATCCTTGGATCCAAGATCTGAATCCTTTTCTCCCGGTAGAGTCAGGTTTTTTCCCCTTTATACTCACCCTTCTTGGAAATCAATGGTTAACTGAAACCACTGATACCCATTCATTTAAACTCTTCATTATCATTTCTCTGTTTAATTCGGCATGCTTCTGCCTCCACCCCACCCAGTGCTCACCTGGACTTGTCTTTTGCAGAAAACATACCACAGGTGGTTAGAACAGTGGTCCCTTTAGAAGTAGTATGTTGATGTTACTCTGTACTGCATCCCCGCCATTAAGATTTCTGTAGACCTAAGAAAGGCTCTCTGTTTTCATCCTTTCTTAATCTGCCATTTTTGCATTGTTTTTCCACCCTTTAGAACTTGGCTTTTTAACCCTAATCTGAGTCTAGCTGAATAAAATCCTCAACTACCTTTATAGTTGCTAGGACTTTGGAATCAAGTACCTAGTCAGATAGAGAAGGTTATGAGAAATGCATTCAATTTAAGGAGTCTGAGATAGAAAGTTGGTCAGTACCAAGGATTAGGAAAGGTGCTAAGGACAGGAAGTATGCTTAGGATTTTATAAACAGAGCATGAGCAGGGCACATGTCTGCCCTGCCTGCCACAGCAAACCCTGAGGGTATAAACATTCTGAAGAAGGTAAGAATAAGTGTTTTCTGTAGTTATAGACAGCTGACTTTTAAAAAACAAACACTGATTATAAAGTTTAAATTATTAAAATTAATGGCATAGTATTGTGATTGAATTTCAGAACACCTACAATGGCTGGAGGCCTTTTTTCAATAGACAGAGATTACTTTCAGGAAATTGGAACATATGATGCTGGAATGGATATTTGGGGAGGAGAAAACCTAGAAATTTCCTTTAGGGTAAGTTCCCTTTGACAAAAAAATAAAATCTTTTACTTAACCACAAATATGTGTTCATTATTTTTGTTGTCTATATAAGAAATAAAATTTAGTGAGTTTAATCGGACTCCAGAACCTTCAGCCTATAAAAAGTTTGATGACACTATGGAAGATTTGTTAAAAATATTTCAGCAAGTAATCTAGTTATCTTTAATAGTCTAGCTGTTAAACCTATGTGTAATTCTTCAGTTCTCAATTTCTGTTGTTTTAAGGAAGTAATTCAAGCTTCAACAACTAAATAGAAACAATTTGTAATTTAAATAGGCTGCTTTGGTACGTGACTGTAAAAAACACAATTTCACATGATGTTATTTACTTCTTCCCTAATTGAAATTGTTCTGTTATTAAACCTGCTTACTTTATCAGCTTTGTGCTTTTCAGCAAAAGGTGACAGCAGTTAGGGAGATGGCTCCGTCGGTAAAGTGATTGCCACACACGCACGGAGATCTGAGTTTGATTCCTAGCTCCCCCTAAAGAGAGCTGGGCATGGGTCTGCTGAGATGGCCCAGTGGGTAGAGACACTGCCTGCAGTCTGAGTCAATCCCCATGGCCAACATGGGAGAAGTAGAGAACTGACACACACAAATTGTCCTCCGACATACATATACCAAGTCAGTTGAGTGCTTTTTTTTTTTTTTTTTTTTTTTTTTTAATTTTAATTTTAAGGCTGGGCATGACAATGCATACTGCAGTCCTGGTGCTCGGACGCAAAGACAGTAGAAGCCATAGCTAAATCAGTGAGCTCTGGTTTCAGTGAAAGACCCTGTCTCAAAAAAATAAGATGGAGAGTGATTTAGATAGATACCTGATGTTAACCACTGACCACTACACACAGTGCACGAATACACACCACAAAAAGGAAGAAAACGACAAGGCAGTTCTGAAATTACTCTTCAGTTAAGTCAATCTAGTTGACCTTTTATTGTGTATTTACTAAATCAACATGTTAGGTTGTATGCTGCTAAACAGCTTCCAACACGTAGCGTATTAGTAGAGACAAATAGTATGCCCCAAGTAGAGGCAGGAAGCTCCTTTGCTCCCAGAGACAACTCTCTTTGCTGACTTGTAGACCTGGGAAATCCCATCTGGCTCCGACTCTGACACAGTATAACCCTGGGAAAACCTGAAGGTGGACACTTTAGCTATTTAACAAAGCCACAGGTTTTCACAGTGTGAGTTCCAGTTGCAAATACGAGATTTTCCCTTACGGTACAAAACTATATTTTGAAACAATTGCATTGAATTAGGAATATAAACCTATATTTGATTTTTCTTTTGTTCCATGTGTTTTATTGATTGAACAAATCAATCAGGACATGCTGACTCTGTCTTACTGAAAAATTATGGTAGATGTCTATTCTGTGTGATGTGTTAGTAGTGGCACAAGTTTGGAGAGACAGAAATAAAAACGAATTTGGCTGAATTCTCCCTAATCATAGGTGTGTGTGGTGAGTGTTAAATCATAAGCCACATCAAACATGTTAAATATAAAAAATAAAACAATACTGAGCATTTCCTGAAATAGTGTATCTTGTTGATGAGGGCTGATTGTGGTTCAGCAGTTTGAATTTATGAGAATTGCTGCTGTCTATCTCTTTTCTATGTATAGCTCACAACCTATCTATTTTGTATTTTCATCAAAAATTTTAAAAACACTTGATCCTGGGGAAGTATTGGCTGTACATTAGAGCAGGATCTCTGAGTCCTGAACTTTGTTGTTTATTTTTGAGACAGGAACTTACTATGTAGTAGACCAGGCTGGCCTTAACTCATGGAGGTCCATTGCTTCTACCTCCTGAATGCTGGTATTGAAGGCATAGGTCACCATAGCCAGGCTTGGGTTCTGAAGTTTAAGCTATATGTCCAATGCACTCTACTTTGTTCTTTTGTTCAGATTTGGTAGTTTATAGACATTTTGGAAAAAATTTACCAGTAAGTACACATTTTCCATTCAAGGTTATAAATAAAAGCCAAACTCTTCCTGTTCAATTGAAAAGAAAAATACCACACAAATACTACAGCAACCTTTGGTAGGTAGTTACAGTTACTAAGCTTCATCCTGCTGTTTTTAGATTTGGCAATGTGGAGGAACTTTGGAAATTGTGACTTGTTCCCATGTTGGTCATGTGTTTCGGAAAGCTACACCTTACACGTTTCCAGGAGGGACAGGGCAGATTATCAATAAAAATAACAGACGGCTTGCAGAAGTATGGATGGATGAATTCAAGAATTTCTTCTATATAATTTCTCCAGGTTAGTGCATTTTGCCTGATATATACAAGAGTGTACCTTTCTTTTTGTGTGTGTGTGTATCTCTCTCTCTCTCTCTCTCTCTCTCTCTATATATATATATATATATATATAAAATTTTTTTTTTTTTTTAATTTGAGGCAAATGGTGCTTGTGCCATAGCCCATGTGTGAAGGCCAAATACAGCTTGTGGGTATTGATTCTTTTCCTACTATAGGGTCCCAGGGATTGAACTCAGGTCTTCAGGGTTTGGCAGCAAGAATCTTTATCCACTGAGCCATCTCACTGGCCCAAGATTGCATCTTTCTTATCCCTGATTCTAAGAAGTAGTAAAGAGGGTTGGAAGTAAAGATTTGATAAGGTCATTGTGAGGAGTGGTAAAAATCATAGTATAAAAAATGCTTGGTAGTATGCCTGAGATATTATTAGCAGTAATACTAAATATCTTGGTCAGTTTTGCTGACTCAGAATTGTACAGGGGTGTGCGTATGGTGGTGGTAGCTGGGGCAACTCGGTTTTCTTTTTGCCTAACTGAAGCATTTGACATTTATTCCTGTGAGATTTCATCTTGTTAAATTTCAGCCATTTTCCTAGCTAACAAAGAACTCTCTCTGGACATTTGGCTTTTTTTAATCCATAAAAATACTAGTATTTATTTATGGATTTATACATGTGTGTAGGGACAGGCTAGTCTCAAACTCACTATGTAGCTGAGAATGTCCTTGAACTTCTGATCATTCTGCCTCCATCTCCCAAGTTCTGTGATTAGGACCATATATGTTTTATGTGATGCTGGGGGACTAAACCTAGAGTTTCATGTATGCTACATAAGCACTTATAACTGAGCCACATACCCTGTCCCATAAAACAGTACCACCTCAGAAGCAGATTATGAGCATTCTAGATGAGCAGGCCTTTGGTCCTGCTGGTAGGCTTGTTATGAAACCCTCTTGTGTCACAAAGCCAGTGCAGAGGCTATAGCATTCCTCAAGAGACTTCTCGCCAAGAAT
This sequence comes from Peromyscus leucopus, assembly GCF_004664715.2. Lineage (NCBI taxonomy): Eukaryota > Metazoa > Chordata > Mammalia > Rodentia > Cricetidae > Peromyscus > Peromyscus leucopus. The sequence continues at coordinate 14,162,277 of NC_051079.1, forward strand.
TTTGTTTTTCCCTAGCTATAAGCCTGTCTGAAATTAGAACTAATCTGCCTTGGTTGTTCAGTTACAGTACTTCAAAACTCAAGTGGGTATGAACACAGTTCAGTGAATTATGTGAGGAAAAGCTGATTGGAAATAGTTGTACTATTTAATATTTGCACCAAATAGATATTAATTTTTTAACCTTAATATACACTAAAGTTTTCTGATCTCTGTGTAACTTACTGTTGTTTAATATTGTATGTATTACATTCTCACATGAATTTGTTTCCTTTGAAAAAAATCAAAACACACATTAATGCCTTGTCCTTGTTTGCTACTTTGGGAGGTGGGTCCATATCATATCACCTCTAGTGTTTCATGTACGACCTAATAATCCCATTTCTATTCAGCTGCTTTGTGAGAATGAACATATAAGTAGATGTGTGTTAACAAATAGAACTCTAATAAATCAGTCAATTATTTCTTTCAACAGGTGTTACAAAGGTAGATTATGGAGATATATCGTCAAGACTTGGTCTGAGACATAAACTACAATGCAAACCTTTCTCTTGGTACCTAGAAAATATTTACCCTGATTCTCAAATTCCACGTCACTATTTCTCATTGGGAGAGGTAAAAACAATGTGTGTGTATGTGTGTGTGTGTGTGTGTGTGTGTGTGTGTGTGTGTGTGTGTGTGTGTGTGTGTATTCTGTATAGTTATGTCTTTAAGAAGTTAAAACTTCTAACCTCTAAGGTCCTTAGAGTATAAAGATGCTTGGCGCTGGAGAGATTGCTTAGCTCACTTGTTGCTCTTGCAGAAGACTGGGGTTTGGGTCATAGTACCCACTCAGAACCGTCTGTATGTAACTTCAGTTAGACGGGGTCCAATGCCCTCTTCTAGTCCCTGAGAATACCAGCCATAGATATGATACACATACATACATGGAGGTAAAACACAACACATATATATATGATTTAAAATAAATATATCTTAAAAAAATAATTTTGCCAAGAAGACTCTTGTTACAATGTAGCAGTGTCTTCAGTGAACTTATTTTAAGGAGCTAAGCCATTACTTGACCTGTACTTCTAAAGCTAATATCCTTGTATTAGTCCAAATCAAAGCTTAAGAAATTCCAGAGTGAAGATACCTTGACAAGGAGTTTTGAAACACTGTTCTGTACATAAGTTGGGGGTACATGTTTATTTTCCTTTGGGGATTTTATGTTTTCACAGTTTAGACAGGGAAGTCCAGGAAAACGCTGAAAAGCATATTTGTTTCTGGTGATTCTATTGTTTCTCTTAGAATTCAGCATTATTTTTCTTGAAATAATTGGCTTATTAATGCTTATAAATAAGACAAATTTGCAAATTAGTTGTACTTTTTATCTCAGTGCTTGCCTATACTAAGGATCTAGTATGAAGAAGATCTTGCCTTCTGCTATAATGACTGACAGTAAACCATTTCTTGTACCCTAGTTATGGAATGCCAGTTAGCTGTCGGTTCTGATTCCTAGCCAGACTTCCATTCTATGTTTAAGAATTCAGATCAGAGCTGGGCATGTGACACGCGCCTTTAATCTGAGCACTGGGAGGCAGAGACAGGTGGATGGATCTCTGTGAGTTTGAGCTACATAATAGAAAGACCCTGTCTCCTCTCACCTTTATTCCACCCTAAAAAAACCAGATATGTCTTTTTTAGATTAGACAACTGGTCTTTTTACATCATTGTTGTTTAAAAGTTCAACCTCTCAGAGTTGTGGAGCCGGAGTTATTCCTTCTCTTGGAAGAAAACCAGCCATCTTCATGTTGCTTTAGTAACTCCCTTTCCTTAAAGGAACCATTTCTTTTTTATTCAAATGTACTCTCATCTAGAGACTTCTTCTTAGTGGTTGTCATGTCTTTGTTTCTATGGTCACCCTAGAGATTTCTTGTATGCGACACTGAAAAAGTACTTGTAATTTGACTACCCCCTGCCCCAAATTGTAAAGCAAAAGCACTGGATTGCTCCTTCCTTAGAGTAGAATGCCCTATCCTATTAAACCAGACATTGGGGGTATCTTTTCCTAGTAATCTTCTAACTCCCCACGGTCCTATTTGTTAACTCAAGGCAGTAATTTTCAGCAGCCTAGTATAGATTTAGCATCAGTTTAGCTGCTCGTAATAATAATCTAGGAATAAATATATCAAAGTATGTTAAAGGAATTTGTTTTTACTGGACTGTGACGTAAAAGATGGTTTTTATTGTCAATTTTGAGTTTGAAATTGCTGTCTTCAAGATCCTGCTATGATAGCATTATGCTTATAGGACTTACCATCAGACGTTTTCTGGTTATTGCCCTTCTTCATTGCCTACCTTTCTGTCTTTTCCAGGGGACACGGGACTTCTACCTTGTCACAGTGCAGTCAGTCATTCCCTTCTTCCTCCTCCTAAAACTTCTTTGATGGAATTTGGCTCAGTTTTCTTAGGCAGTCTTGGAAGTTAAAATCCCTTGCATGGCATAGGCCCGCTTGCTAACCTTGTTGGGATTCTGTAGTCATTGGGTTTACAGAAAGGTTTCAGAGAGGACAGGGTTATTTAAGGAGGTAGGCAGATGGACGTCTCTGCCAGGGACAGCAGCAGACTTCCGCCTCTAGGGCAGGTCTCACCTGGTCCCCTGCCTGGGTTCCTTGCTGCCTTGGGTCCCTTTTATACTGTGGTGCTTGGGCTGAGCAGCTGCCCCTCAGACCAGGTGGCTCACAACTGGGTGTAATTATTCTCCGGCCCCTGGGGTATGCACTTAGGAGCAATCTGGGTATTCTTTATCCTCACCTATTGTTCCAGCTAGTCTTTGATTGTTTGAGCTTTACTGAAGCATTTTCCTCAGTTGGTAAAATTTAACTTGTTTTACTTCCGTCCTCCTTTTTACTTGTTAGTGTAGATGCTTTACCTTTCCCCTCTTTCCTCTGTCTTAGTTAGGGTTTCTGTTGCTATGAAGAGACACCATGACCATGGCAACTTGTTGATGTAACCAACCGTCTTATTAAATAAGAAACACAGAAACAATGTAAAAGAGAAAGCCGAGAGGTCAGAGCTCAGAGCTAAAATCTCACCTTTCCGCCTGCGGTGTCCCAGCTTCCCGAAAGAGACCTATTTCCTGTCTGTTCGTCTATTTATAGTATTTTGTTCTGCCTTCTCATTGGTTGTAAACCCAAACACGTGACTGCCTCGTCACTGTCTGAATGTACAGCCCCCTAGGTCTTAAAGGCATATGTCTCCAATGCTGGCTGTATCCCTGAACACACAGAGATCTATGGGATTAAAGGCGTGTGCCACCACCGCCATGCTCTTGCTATGGCTCTAATAGCTCTGACCCCCGGGCAACTTTATTTATTAACATACAATCAAAATCACATTTCAGTACAATTAGATTACCACCACAGCAACTCTTATAAAGGAAAAACACATAATTGTGGTGGCAGCTTACAGTTCAGAGGTTTAGTCCATTATCGTCATGGTAGGAAGCATGACAGCATGCAAGCAGACATGGTGTGGCAACAGAGCTGAGAGTTCTTAACATCTTGACTCACAGGCAGCAGGAAGTGGTCTGAGACACTGGGTGGTATCTTGACCATATATGAGACATCAAAGCCAATCTCAGAAGTGGCACACTTCTCCAACAAGGCCATACCTCCTAATAGTGCGACTCCCTTGGGGCCATTTTCTTTCAAACGATCACATCCTCCCAAAAAGTTGAGTTTCCATTGGGTTGATATACCCAGAGATGTCTATGCTGCCTGTCTTGCCTTTCTCCCACTGTTCCCCCACGGCAGCAGTGGGTCTTCTAGTCCCTAATCACAAATCTAACTCACCGAAGGAAACGAACGACAGCCAAGGAAAGGGGAGCCCAGCAAGGAAAGGGGAGCCCAGCTGTGAGCACAGTTGTCAGGAAGCCACAGCCACATCCTCCTGACACTCGGGGGACACAACCCCAGCTCTGCAGGAGACTGGGATTTCTTCACTGGTTTTTTATTTATTCAGCAACTATTTGAGTGCCCACTAATGGAACATGGCATAAAATAAAGTGAAAATCTACTCGTGCTGATCTTATAGTCTATTTGGGAAAAAATAATGAAGAATATGCAGTGTGTCAGATAGCAGTGTCGAGAGCAGCTGAGATCGAGGACGACTGGTGAGCGTGGAGATCGTGGTTTACTAGGTAGTGAAGGAGGCACCCAAGTGAACTCACTGAGCCGCGTACATCGCATGCATTGCTGAGATCAACAGTACAGAGCAAGGACAGAAGGAGTACAGTGGTTCCTAAGAAATGGTAGGGAGGTCACTTGTCCAGAAAAAACAAGTAGATGGGTAATAAAAGATAACAAAACCATAATGAGGGGGAGCTGGGGAGGTGGCTTAATGGGAAAAGCGTTTGCCTCACAAACATGAGCTGAGTTCAAATCCCCAGAACCCATGCAAAACTGAGAACAAGTGTGTTTCTGTGGTGAGATGGGAGGCCAAGACAGGAGAATCCCTGAAAGTTCCTGGGTCAGTTAGCCTGGTTCATGCAGTGACAGATAGCAAAGAGAAAAGAAAGATTATTTCAAAGTGAATTCTGACACCTGCAGTTGTCACCATGGTAGGTGTGAACCCTCACTCCTCCATACACACATGTATATACATCATTGTGTACACACACACACACACACACACACACACACACACACACACACACACACCATAGAGAGGAGCAAGTGATAGAGGACCCAGCCATAGGCAGCTGGCACAGTCTGGAAATCATAGACACTGTTAATCCTTAGTACTTACGAGGGCAGAGGCACGACTGCATGTTTGAGGCTAGCCTGGTCTCCATAGTGAGTTCCAGAGCTACATAATGAGACCTTATTTCAAAAATCAAGACAAAACAGTAAAGTAGAGGGAGAACCAGGAGAATGATGTTTCAGACTCAAGTCAAAGTTTTGTCTCAGAAAGGAAGTGTTTCTGTTGAGGACTGTGGAGAGAACACGTGACATGAGTGTGGATGGTTAGGGAGAGTCGGTTAGTACCTTCTGCCTCAGTGTTCGAGAGTGTCCATGCAGAGTATTAGGGGCTCCAGTGGCTTCAAGAGCATAGAAGTGCAGATCCTGAACGTGTGCCAGTCTTGCAAGGTGCTGTACAGTCATGCAGAGGAGTGGATGGTGGCTAGAGGAGAATATGGGGAAGGGGAGGGTATTTCTTTTTATGAATAAAATGGTGTGCTGAGTTTTTCACAGTCAGTTTTCGGGGTCTGAGGCCTTGATCATGCCAGGATTCCTCAAAGCTTTATTGAGAATGTTTGAGTTGGGCTGGAGAAATGGCTCAGAGGTTAAGAGCACTGACTGCTCTTCCAGAAGTTGTGAGTTCAATTTCCCAGCAACCACATGGTGGCTCTCTACCATCTATAATGAGATCTGGCATACAGGCAAACTTGCAGAAAGAACACTGTTTATATAATAAAATAAATCTTTAAAAAAGAGAGAGAGAGAGGATGTTTGGGTTCCTTTGAAACCATATTACCCAGTTACAAGGAAATCTGTGTAAGAATGGGGTTGATGATGTTAATGATTTATAAAATCAGGAGTGATGCTAACAGAAGAAAAGTTTTGGACAGAGTTTGGTTCAGTGATTACAAGTCCTTGCAGGGGGACTGGGCTTGATTCCTAGCACCCACAAGGTGGCTTATAACCATCTGTGACTCCAGTCCCAAGGGATATGGTGCCCTCTCCTGACTTCCATGGATAGCAGGCACACATGTGGTGCACAGACATATGTGTGAGCAACCACTCATACACTCAAGACAAACCTGTGAAAATGAAAGTACATCTTGGAGAGGCTCCAGTCTTGTACTGCTCGTGGCCATCGTTAACTGGCTTCCTACGTCCAGTCAGAAGAAATTGTCTGCCAACCTATAAACTTCAGCAAGATAGGTAGAAATGTGGAGTCTTGCTATACACTTGTCTAAGGACTGTCTCGAATGTGGTGTCAGTAACTGTATTTACGACATGCACCACCACCTGTGGGTGCTACCCTCTGTGTCCCCTGAAGAGGTCTTTTGTAATACACCAGGCTTCTTCAGAACCTCACTGAAGTGCCCTCCTTAGGACGCCAGAAGATCGAGGAGCACAGTCTTCATTGCCTAAGGGTCAGTGGTCATGATTAGATTCAGACTTAGATTCCAGTAGTCAATAGATATTTATTAAATGTGTTTGCTACTTTAAAAAGAAAGAAGCCTGTGCTAATGAGAATGACCTAAAAGAGAAAATTTGACCAGGCCAGCTTCCCTGACTTAGGATAATTTCTGTCTCCCCCAAAAAACAGCAAGTAGATAGGCAAGGATGTAGGAGAGTCAGGACCTGTGTGCACTGTTGGTAGGACTATAAAATGATACGTGTTCTCTGGAAAGTAATTTGGAGTCCCTTAGAAAGTTATAGCATTACGTTACTGGGATCTGACTCATTCTCGTGAGCAGCACTGCAAAAGGTAAACTACGACTATTGTGTGATGCAGCACCTGACCTTGGGGTGTGGGGATCTTAGAGAGGTTCATGCTCACGGCAGCACTGTGGACCCAACCTAGGTGGCAAAGGGAACTCAGCCGTCTCAGACAGATGAATGGTAAGCAAAAAGTTGCATGTCCATACAGTGGGAATTATTCAGCCTTCTAAAGGGTAGACATCGTGACATACATACATTACCTCAAATGAACTGTGAAGACATTTTATGTAAGTGACGTAGACTGGTGACAAAAATAATGTACAATTTCACTTCTGTGAAGTACCTGTAAACAGAAAGTAGTGGCTACCACAGACTGATGGAGGTACAAAAGGTGGTTCAGTGGCTGAAGTGGTTCAGGGTTGTAAACTGGAAAGGTTCTGGAGATGAAACATAGCAGTGTAATGAACTTAACACTTCTGAGCTGTCTGTTTGAAACTGGCTATGGTAAATTTCATGTTATATGAAAGAGAGAAAGACCCAGTGTAGGCATCGTGCATTTAAAGGGATAGGAGATGGGATCCAGCACAGACGGAGGGCTTTAATGTAAAGGACAGGACAAAGGCAGTTCACCCATTGGGACAGAATAGGAAGGAGAGGTGGGGTCAAGTACCGCTCAGATGAGAATGGTAGTCTGTCTGTGTGGATGCTTGAGACGTTCTCTTACATCATCACTTCGGGTGGATACAGATTAGCGTAGAGTAAGGCGGCCGCTGCTGGTGATAGAGACTTGGGGAAAGAGGACAAACAGAAACCTAGGCAGTGGGTGAGTTCAGAGGTCACAGAAGGAAGTTGATGCTGGTGAGTGAGTGAAACCATGATCCCCACTCCTCTTTCCTGAACATTCTCCTCTTTCAGTGAGTAAAATCTAGATTGAGTCACATGCCTTTGAGATATTTACAGCAGCCACTCCTCCAGGGAATGAAAGGTTGTTTCTTTTTCTTTGAACTGGCCCAATTTTGGACAACCCCTAAGCATTGTTAGCTGGGCTTGAGTTTGGGTGAATTAAAAGGTGATGATACTTGTCCACCCATAGTAGATAGTTGCCAAGGCAAGTTGGCCCCTTACCACCTTCTTGCCTGCTGGCTTCCCAAGTGACATAGACTTTATCATCTTCTTGCCATTGCCTCAGAAACAGAGTTTGTGGTCCTTTTGTACCAGGTCACATCTAGGTGAAGTGTCATTTCTGGGGCAAGGTTATAATGATATCTGTTAACCAAGTCTGTCTTCCAGAGCTTGTACTATAGGATTTGGAACAAAAATAAATGTTTTCTTATAATAGCTATTAGTAGTTAACACATTGAGTATTGTAAGCAACCCTAGAGAGCTAGAACCCTGACCTTCCGGGGTTAGCTAGTGTTAAGGCAGAGCAGACGCTGATTCAGGAAGTTCTAAAGGTTCTGACATTGACTTAGCATCTATTTATGATAAGCAGCAGTCTGAGTGCCTTACACATAGTCAGATAGTCCTTTTCTGATGACTCAGTTAAACAACTTTTGTGAGTGGGTTAATGGTTAACGGGAAAGTGAAATTTGCACCACCCCATGGCTGGTTCCACACAAGCCAGCTTCCAAAACTCTTTTGGCCAGAAAAATGTCTGTCTTCAGTCTCCTGAGAAGTCATCAGAGAAATTGACAAAAGGGACATCTTGTGTCCTTGAGAAGTTATAAAATTGCTTTAAGTTATTACTGAAAATAGAATTATTTTGAACTAAATATAAATCCTAAAGGAACAATGAAAGAATGAAAGAAATGAGAACAAATAAGAAAAGTTTTAATTTAAAATTAGAAAACCCTTGATGTATAAGTACTGTGTTTGCATCATTCCCACCTCTCTCTCCCCAGGTTCTCCTGTGTCCCCCAAATTCCCTCTCGAATTATAAACCTCTTCCTCTTTAATTATTGTCACATACATACACATATACACACACACACCCTGCTTGAGTCAAGTGTTGCTCTCATATCCATGTGTTTAGGACTGATTGTTTGGGATTGGATAACCTATCGGGCTTGTCCCTGGAGAACACTGATTCTCCCTCTCTTCACAGCCTTTCATTGCCTATAGCTCTTCATCTAGAGGTGGGGCCTTGTGAGGTTGTCCCGTCCTTATTGGCATGTCATCCGGTGGTGGTAGTGTGTAGGTCATACTTAGGTGACCATGTTGTTGAGATTTCACTGGTGCAGCTTCCCTGTCGTTTATAGAAGACACGGTCTCGAAGCAGAAATCCGGGTCCTCTGGCTCTTACAGCCTTTCTGCTCCTTCTGTGATGTTCGCTGAGTCTGTTGTAGAGGTTGTGTTCTCTTACCTGAGACTGAGCATCCCAGTCTGTTCTCAGTATTTTGACCAGTTGTGGCTTTCTGTGATGGTTTCCATCTGCTTCAAAAAGAAGCTTCTTTAATGAGGGCCAAGAGCTACCCAGATAAGTATTTAGAACACAGTTAGAAATTATGCTGGTTTCGGAAAATGGCAGTCACAGGTTCTCCTTTAGGGTCCATGACTTCACTAGGTCTTTACTGTACCAGAGTGGGGCCTCAGTCTACCTAGACAGCTGTTGATTATACCCCAGATATAATTGCCACTAAAGAAATAATAAAGATGCTGGGCGTGGTGGCGCATACCTCTTTTTTCCTTTTTTTGAGATAAGGTTTCTCTGCAGTAGCCCTAACTGGCTGTCCTGGAACTCACTTTGTAGACTAGGCTGGCCTCCAACTCATAGAGATCTGTCTGCCTCTGCCTCCCAAGTTCTGGGTTGAAAGGCGTGCGCCACCATTTAAAGGCATGCACAACTTTAATCCCAGCACGCAGGAGGCAGAGGCAGGCAGATCTCTGAGTTTGAGGCCAGCCTGCTAGGGCAGTCACACAGAGAAACCCTGTCTTGAAAAACCAACAACAAAAAGAAATAATAAAGGGATGACTTCTAGTGTATATGTATGTACCTCTCCTTTAGTTAAGCTCCTAACTCCTGATGTCTTCATTGTCCCACAGATACGAAATGTGGAAACAAATCAATGTCTAGATAACATGGCTAGAAAAGAGAATGAAAAGGTTGGAATTTTCAATTGTCATGGTATGGGAGGTAATCAGGTGAGTATCTTTACTAAACTTTTAAAACAGCTTTTTATTTGGTTACTTTGCCCTTTTAATCCTGTAACATTATTCAGGAAACGTTTTTATATCTTTAAAGAAAAATAATAAAGAGTATTAGGTGAAGGGTGCTTTCAGTCTAATGATTGATATTTTATTTTTTTAGATAGGTCTCACTGTGTAACCTTGGCTAGCTTAAAACATATAAACTAGAATGGCCTTGAGCTCAGAGATCTGCCTGCCTCTTCTAATAGTTTTTTAATAAAAGATTTTTAAAAGGCCCCTGTCACAATTGAATTAACACTGCTGAGCACAAAATTTATTATGTCCTTTTTAGGGGAAAAAAAAAAAAAAAAAAGACTGCCCTTAGTAATACAGAGAACTGTGGTGTTTTTTTACTTCTCTGTGTAAAACGGGCGTAGGTTTTCTCAGTTTTCCATTCTCCATTACTTTAACAATTTGCAAGAATCGTTGTGTTTTGAAATAGTTGTAGGTAATTTCAGAGGAGCCTAGGGAAAACTTAACTGAGTTTTGGTGTTTATATGCTCATTATTCTCTGTCTGTTGAAGCTGATTCCTGGTGTCTTCATTGTCTCATGGTTACAAAATGTAGAAATGTTGGCATCTGAAATGCTGACTAATTTCTTTTTGTTGTTAAAGCTTACATAGGTTCATGTTTGCTTTTCAGGTTTTCTCTTATACTGCCAACAAGGAAATTAGAACAGATGACCTTTGTTTGGACGTTTCTAAACTTAATGGACCAGTTACCATGCTCAAATGCCACCATCTAAAAGGCAACCAGCTCTGGGAGTACGACCCAGTGGTGAGTTACTTAGTTGCCTATAGAAAGAGAAGCTACAGCCTGTCACTGGCCCAGTGACATTTTCTAGCTAATTGGTTAATAGTAACTGATAGACTCACTGCAGCCATTAGATGTGCTCCCAGTGTTCTCTTGGTTTCTGGATGTGTGCCACTGCCGTTGAGGGCGTGACTGTCCCTTGCCTCGAAGAGGGACTCTTATTTCCTTACAGCAAGTGCCGGTGGCATAGCCCTTTGTGACAACCCACAGATTTGTAGATGAAAAGCTCCTTATTTTTAGTTTGTTGGAATATAACAGTATATTAATTGGGCAGTACTGAATGTACTTAAGTAGCTTCATTGAGTAGATGACAATTTTTTTACACAGGTCTCTAGGCATGTACTTTCTGGTATGGATTAGGAGTACTCTGATAGCTAAGACAACTGCAATCTTAGCTTTGAAAGAAAGGAGCATGGGCTGCTTTACTGTTAGGTATGTTACTCTTGGTTCAGAAATACATTTTTCCTAGAACACTGTTGTCAAGCTGTACTTATTTCTTGGGAGTTGTAGATGTGTCCCACAGTGAACCCACAGCTATAAGAAAGGCAGAGAAAGCAAGGGCTTGGTTTTCTTATCTTTTTTTTTTTTTTTTGGTTTTTCGAGACAGGGTTTCTCTGTGTAGCTTTGCGCCTTTCCTGGAACTCAGTTGGTAGCCCAGGCTGGCCTCGAACTCACAGAGATCCGCCTGGCTCTGCCTCCCGAGTGCTGGGATTAAAGGCGTGCGCCACCACCGCCCAGCTGGTTTTCTTGTCTTTACAGTATGAGATGGTTGGGAATGGTGTTGGCTAGTCCATCTACAGCCTGCCTCAATGGGTATTTGAAAAATAAACATTCAATTAGAAATGTAGGAGAATAGAGATGGTTTCAAGTATTTAGATAGGACTGATTGTACATGTGAAGTTTTAAAACTTTAAATCACTTTGCAGTGTTGTTCCCAGAGGTTAAACTAATTATGTCCTGGGCTGGTTTCACACAGACTCCAGGATAAAGCTAACTGTTGAGGTATTTACTAGGGAGCATTTCTGAATTAATAACTGTGAAAAGGAAAGGGGAGAGCAAGCTACCTTGCTAGCCCAGTAGCCTGAGTGAACTCCAGAGGGAGCTCTGGAGGGGGAGAACAGCCTATCTATCTATCAAAACATAAAAACCAAGAAAGAGAATAGAACATTGGTGTCAGAAACCCACAGTAGAAGCCTCCAGTCAGATCCTTGATTGCAAAGGAACCGTTGAAATAAAATCCAGGACACTGCTTCATGGGTAGAAATTCATTGCTCCTGGTCACACAAGGGGTGGATGCTATAATTTAGATCTCAGACCCGAGATTCCTAATTCTTAATCCAAGATATTTTGTTTAGTAGCCTACTATTTTTTTATTAAATGTGCATGTTCATGCATGTTTAAATCTTGTTTATATTATGTACTCTGTAAAGTTTATAGCACGACAGTAAACTCCTTCCCCTTTCCTGGGTGTGCTGTCTCTTCTGAAATCCAGTAGCGATTGTGAGCCGTTCCATTTAGAGATTGGAGGCAGCCCTTGCAGTGAGTAGTGAAAGCTGTCGTCCTCCCTTCACAGTTACAGTGTGTCACTTGCCTGCCCAGTGCCTGAGCCATGTTCTCTCTGGAGACCTGTCAGTATTACCTAGGTCCTCTGCTGAGTCCTGTGATAGAAAGTGCAGCTCTGCATCTTCTGTCAGCTGCCAGCGCCTGTCTAGAGCAAGGTTCTTTACCAGTGCTTAGGTCTCCTGTGGGGCTTCCCTACTGGGATAGCAGTTCAGTCTGGATGTTGAGCACGTGAGTACTCAGCATGGAGCATTTGAAGACTAGAAAACCGAATATGGGGTACATGCCTACAATCACAGCACTCAGAGGTCATGGAGGTAGATAGGGAGTTAATTTGAGGCTAGCCCGGGCTACATAGCAAGGCCTTATCTCAAAAAAAGAAAGGAAAAAAGAAAAAGAAATGTGTGTTTTTAGAAATTGCGATGGAGCCAGGTAGTAATGGCTCACTCCTTTAATCCCCAGCCCTTGGAAGGCAGAGGCAGTCAGATCTCTGAGTTTGAGACCAGCCTGGTCTACCGAGGGAGTTCCAGAATAGTCAGGGCTACACAGAGAAACCCTGTCTTGGAAAAACCAAAAAAAAGAACAAAGAAATTAGGGTGGAAAAACAAACTGCCCAGCCACAGTTTTTGCTGTGCTTGGTTTCTTCTGCTTTTAGTAGTATTGACCATGCCTGAGGCAGGGTGCCACCTTTGTAGGGGTTGTGGAAGGTTGGATAAGTCCTTAATTCTGCACTGGATTTGCCTCAACGGAAACTGGAGGCTGAAGTGGCATGCATGTGGAGCCTGGGCTCTGGCTGCTGGACTGTGCCACACTGCAGAGCCTGTCCTCCACTCGCAGGGCACGCAGTACCTGCATGAGGAAAGCCAGTGCCATCCCAGCCCACAGCTGCACTCACTTTCTATCTGTGAGAGTTCAAATCAGGGTGATGGAGCATCCACAATATACAGTTATTTGCCAGGTCTCACTTTGTCACAGCACAGAGAACTATAGAACTAGAAGTAAAAGTAGACGGATGCAATCATTTGTTTCTGTTAGATTTCAAATTACAGAACTGTTAAAAGAGACATCGTGAAAATGAGATGTTTCAGATGCTGGAGCATTGGCTCAGTGGTTAAGAGCACTGGCTGCTCTAACGGAAGACCCAACGCCCACATGAGGTTCACAACCGTCTATAAGTCCAGTTCTAGAGGATCCAGTTCCCTCTTCTGACCTCCAAAGGCACGAGGCACCACATGATATACAGACATGCACACAGGCAGAACACCCATACACATAAAGTAAAATAAAAATTAGTTTTGTTTTTTGAGACAGGGTTTCTCTGTGTAGCCCAGGGTGTTGTGCTGGAACTCTTTCTGTAGACCAGGCTGGCCTCAAACTCCCAAGTGCCGGGATTAAAGGTATGTGCCACCATCGCCTGGCAAAATACAAAATTTTTATGGGAAATCTTACAGAGAAAAGAATCACATTAAAGTCAAGACATGAGTACAGAATCAGATAAATGTGTGTTTGTTAACATTGTAGCTACATCACCTGTTAGGATATCACTCAGCATGTACCCCACACCAGTACATTGGCGATTGTTGGTCTGGAACACATTCTCAGATTTGTTGTGGACCATTATGACTATGAATTTACTCTTATTTGTCCCACCTTTTAGAAGTTACCCTAAAAATCAGCATGAAAGTATCAAATCTAAAACATAAGCATCTAGATAGATAGCTGTATCCCTCCCTGATTATTTAGAGCCTCCTTTGCATGTGAGGAGCCACATAATTTAACTCTACTGTTACTGCCTTACAGAACCTTCTCAAAATATGTATTGTGTTGTGATATTTATCTTCAAAGCGAAAGAAACCCAGTTGTCCAGACTGTAAACCCAGTCCTCTCGAGGTTTCTGTGCTCTTGTGTGCCACAACACCTCCTTCCACCACAAGGATAACTTCTGGATTTGATATCGAGGCTTACGGTTGATTGTACTGTGAGTGAGTGGTGGCAGTGGCAGGCTGCACAACTTTAATTCCAGCACTGGGAGGTAGAGGCAGGTGGACCTCTGGAAGTTCAAAGCCAGCCTGGTTGACATAGTGCAATGCCATCTTCAATGGGAGGTGGGGTGTTACATTTTCCTCCACTCTCTAGTTAAGGTGTGTGTTTCCCCTGCTACTTTCAGAAACTAACCCTGCAGCATGTGAACAGTAACCAGTGCCTGGATAAAGCCACGGAAGAGGACAGCCAGGTGCCCAGCATTAGAGACTGCACCGGAAGCCGGTCCCAGCAGTGGCTTCTTCGAAATGTCACCCTTCCAGAAATATTCTGAGACCAAATTAAAACAACAAAAAACAGAAAAAAAGGAAAAGAAGAAAGAAAAAAATTAAGGATTGACTGGGCTACCTCAGCATACATTTCTGCCACATTCTTAAGTAGCAAAAAAGGAAAAGTGTTTTCCTCTTCTGTGGGATGTAAGGTTTATCAGCCATTAAAACTCAGACTCCTCTAGCTTTTCACTTGCTGTGAGCCAGCCTTCCTGTCCCAGGACATGAGACTGCGAAGTAGTGGAACTGCGCACACTGATGTTTACAAGACTGGAAGGGTCTTCATCGAGAACAATGGCCAACAGCCTTCAGATCCCAGAACAGGCGCAGCACGTGCTCTCTGGATAGATGCTCCTTCCACAGCTTTCCTGCACGTCAGCCTTTCTGCTGAATGTGCCTCGTGAAGAAGAGCTCTCCTAATTAGAACCAGTAGCTGGAATATTAAATATTGATAGAAAAGTAAGTGGAAAAGAACTGGAACCAGGTTCAGAATCATGAAAACATTTTTACAACAATAAAAATTATATCAAAACAGGGTTTAAAGGAAATTAAAACAGAATTATGAGAAGTACAATTTGTTATAGTATCAGATTTCTATATAGATTTTATACCTCAGTGGGGAAAAATTGATTCCAGTGACATTCATTTTGTTTTCATCTGTGATAATCATGGATGCTTTTATTTTCCTTGGGGTGCTGAAAATGAGATTGGGGGGAGGGTGGAGCTCTGAACATACTTTTGATTTCTTTCTATAATATTTTTATTTGGTTTGTGGGCTGTTGGAATTGTAAGTTTTAATTGCCTTCTTTAAAAAAAAAAGGGGGGGGGGATTTAACATGCCTGGTCCCAATTGAAAAGTTAAAGCTATCTCAGTTGCTCTTGGGTCAACTAGCTTACAAACTCCCCTTCTTACCCTGTCCCCCTTCCACACACGGTTTCTTACCACGTTTTCAACTTTTTAACTTGATTCAACAGATTATGCTTAGTACCTGAGACTCCTGCCCCTGTCCTCCAGGTTGTTTTCACAGCAATAACTCCCAGGTCCCTGTGAGTACTTGACACAGGCTACAGAGAGAGGCGGTTGGTTTGAGGATTTGGAGGTCGTGTATCTGATGGGCTTTTTTGAAAACCCTTTTCACTCCACACATAGCTGGGCTTCACTGTCAGGTGCACATTTAGATTAGGCTTGAGTTGTGATGTTGATTTGCTGCTTTTTAAAAAAAAAAAAATAAAAATTGAGTGAAAATACTTAATTGGCACTTTTTAATGAGTTAGCCAGAGAAATGCAGCCGTGAGTCCACATTACAGTCCTGCATTTCATCCCTGTCTCCATTTTGTTAACTGATTTTCTTTACTCTGGTTTTTAGTGACAGAATCACGTATTAAAAGTTGATGTTAATTAAAGTTTACTTTTCCATCTCACAGAAATCTCATTGTGACATTTTTCCATAACAACCCACTGGCCAAAATGCATATAATCTGCTTCCTATTTGTCAGGTTATATTTAATGGTATTCTTTGCTTTGATTATCAAAGACTCGCTGCAGGAAGTGCTGTTTCTTGTGCTTAAGAATGTTCCTGGAAGTCACATCACCAGTGACGTTTGCTCAGTTTCTCATCATCCATCTAATCAGCATCAGACATGGATGCTTTGGGTAAAGCTCTTCTCCAGGACGAAGAGACCTCCCCTCCCCCAGGAAATCTGAAATGAAGCTGGTGTTGGCTGGAATAGTTTTTCTCCTCTGTGAGCTGTGTTAATTCTATCTCCAGTGGGCCCAATGTTTGAAAAGTCAGATGTCTAATAAATTATTTTCATGCTCAGAATTACAGATTTTTGTACCCTAGCATAGCATGGTCTTATTCTTTATTGTAAAAGTTTAACAGCATTGTGACTTAAAATTTTGTCTCACTTTCTAAGTGGGGTGTAAGTGACTTAACTCATGGGTACTTTTAGAACCTGATAGATAATCTCATTGCCTTTATTTTTCTAATTAAAAAAATTCCTAAATACTTTGAAAATATAAAGCATTCCTGAGTAGTTGTGCCTTACATGGTGTTACTTGAAGGTAAAATGGACCCTTTCCTCACAGCTGTTTGTGGATTAGGCAGCTGCTCATCTCTGCTGGAATCTGACTGAGAAGAAAAGGAATGAAGAGAAATTGAAGAACGAGAGTGGGCTTAATTTGGGCCAGTGAAGTATTCAGAAGTATGACAAATAAGATCTATTTTGTTTTGTTTAAACAGGGCCTCACTCTGTAGCCCAGACTAGCCTCAGACTCACAGCAATCCTCCTGCTTCAGGCTCCATCCAACTATTGGGATTAAAGGCATTAACCACCAAACCTGGCCAAGATTATTTGAATCTCACATCAATCACAGTCTGTTTCTTGGTCCTAATTGTTATCTTGACAAACACTGTTTTGTTCACTGTCCTGCCAATCCAGGATGTCATGCAGGCCATGTCTTCTCTGTCCTTGTTCTCTGGAAGGACCTGGTGCTTCCCTCATCTTCCAAGAAGTACACCAAAGTGAGTTGAACTCCAGGGCCAATACATTGTTTAAACAAGGAAGACGTTTAGAAGGCAGTGTTTCTAGAGTGCTGACCTAGTAGGTGTACGGAAGAAAAGTACTTGACTCCTTTTGGACATTAAGTCCATTTGCAAGTCTTCTATTCTCTTGGTTTTTTGAGAATTAAAGAGCATTTTGCTCAGTATGTTTATAAGAATTGTTCATTCAGAGTATGGGGCTGATATGTAAAGCTTTAACAGTATGTGTGTACATTAAGGTAGTTCTGAATTTCAGATATGCACTTACAATACCATTAAAGAGGTCAGATGTCTGGAGAGATGGCTTAGCAGTTAAGAGCACTGATTGCTCGCCCAGAGGACCCAGGTTCAATCCCCAGCACCCACATGGCAGCTCACAACTGTAACTCCAAGATCTGACATCCTCACACACATACATGCTAGAAAAACATTGATACACATAAAATAAAAATAATATATAATTACATATATATGAGGTCAGATGTCTAAGAAGAAAGTTATGTACCTCTACCTTGAAAACTACAGGAACATGCTGAGAAAAACTAGAGAGCAGCACAGTGAATGGACCTTACTCATTTAAAGGTTTCATAATGCTAAGATGCCAGTTTCCCACAAATTCATTTGTAGATTGATAGAGTAAAAGTTAATAAGGCTTTTTTGTAGGAATCAGTGTGTGTGTGTGTGTGTGTGTGTGTGTGTGTGTAAATGCAGTAAATACAGAATTGCAAAATATTGTTAAGGGGAAAAATAAAATTGGAGACCTTCTAGTTTCCATCAAGATTTGCTCAAAAATTTTTGTATACAAGTGTGGTAGTGCAATAGGATAAATGCATAGATGATAGAAACATCACATGTGGGATGAGTTTTTAACAAAAACTGCAAGCAGTTCATTCAGGAAGTAAGATGTTTCCTGTTTGAACTGAAGTGGTGCTTTGTTTGGTTTTCATTGGTTCTGTTTCACTTTTTTGTTTGTTTGAGACAGAGTTTCTTTGTGTAGTCCTGGCTGTCCTGGAACTCGCTCTGTAGGCCAGGCCTGCCTCCAATTCACAGAGATCCACCTGCTTCTGCCTCCCAGGTTCTGGGATTAAAGGTGTGTGCCCCGCTTATTTGTTTTGGGACAGGATCTTACTATGTGTCCCTGGCTGGCCTGGAACTCACACAGGGGTTCTTAAGGGTTTTAGTAGAAGATGTACTGTTCCTAGAGTGAGGATTTGTGTTGTGTTGTTCTTAAGCTGCTAGTCCTGCGGGAATGCAGGGTACTGCTCTTGTCCCTTAAGGAAGGCATACTCTGACAGGCTCTGGCCTCTTCCATCCCCAACCCCTTCTACCTGACTTTCTTGTTGCCTCTAGACTCCCTGGGATCTGTAATTAGTTTCTTTGCCGTGATGAATCTTCATTTCTTCATTGTGTCTTGCTTAACACACACCTGAATCTAACTTTCCACCATTCAGGACTCTCAGCAATGACTTGGTTTCTGGTCACTGTTAGCAGACTGTAAGACCAAATAAGAAACCTTAACCATAGAAATCCCAAATTGACAGACAGATTCAGTGCAGACCCTATTAACATATCCCAAGTGACTTTTTTCAGAAGTTGACAGGTGAATCCTAAAATTGTTAGGGAAAATCATAGGATCCAGCGCACTAAAAGGATAAAGGTAACAGAACAGTCCAGAAAACCTCCTGTAGTGTAATCAGTTCATTTTCAAAAATACCAAGACAATTTAATGGAATCCTACTTTTATGATTTCTAGTTTGTAGACAACTAAGCAAGAAGTAATTCTATATCATATGATTTAAAAACAAAACAAAACATAAAACCACAATGTAAGAGCTAAATCTATGGAAATCTTTTGAGACAGGACCGGAGGAAACTAAGGCTGGCCATGACATTGCTCTGTGGTAGAGGATAGTGGCCTTAAACATTGATCCTCCTGTCTCCACGTCTATGTGCTGGGATTGCAGATGTGCATCATCATGCCAGGCTTATGAAGTTCTGGGGATTGAATTCAGAGCTTGATGCATAGAAGGCCAAAACTCTACCAACTGAGCCCTGTAAAATTCCTAAAAGAAAACAATTAGGCAATTGTTTCTTTGATATAAAACTAAAGCACCAGCAAAAGTTGCAGGGTTTTTTGGTTTGGTTTGGTTTGGTTTTGGTGAAAAGATAAATCGAACTCTATAAAAACTTTAAAAGCCGGGCGGTAGTGGTGCATGCCTTTCATCCCAGCACTCGGGAGGCAGAGGCAGGCGGATCTCTGTGAGTTCGAGGCCAGCCTGGTCTACAAAGCGAGTTCCAGGAAAGGCGCAAAGCTACACAGAGAAACCCTGTCTCGAAAGACCAAAAAAAATAATAATAATAACTTTAAAGTTGTGCTTCTAAGAACACTGTCAGGAATATATATATCTTGGAAGTAGAGTCCTAGTGTATAAGAGGCCCTGGAGTCAGTCAGTGCCCAGTATCACAGGGGAAGGACACACTTCCTCAGAATGGGGCGAAACACAAGTTAATGTGCATCTCAAGTACAAGAAAAGCTAGAATGCAAGATTGACCATTGCTTTTGGATGGGTAAAAATTTTAAATAGGCTTTTCCCAAAGACGATATGACAGGTCAAGTGTGTGAGAGGGCACTCCAGGCTGGTGATGCGGTGCAGGAGTGAAGGACACTAAATACTCTTCAGAGGACCCAGGTTTGATTCCCAGCACCCACATAGTGGCTTAAAACCACCATAACTCCAATTCCAGGGAATCCACGGACATACATGTGGGCAAAACACCCTAACATAAAATAAATTTTAAAAATATTTTTAAAGGTACTTTACATCATTAGTAGCCAGTAGAAAGTAGGAGCTGGAGAGATGGGTCAGTGGTTAAGAGTACTTGCTGCCCTTTGAGAAGACTGCATGGCAGCACACAACTGTCAGTAACTCTGGATCCAATGCCCTCTTCTGGTCTCTGAGTAGTGCATTCTCACCCAACTATCTAATGGAAAAGATGCTAATAAATGCAGAAATGTGCATAAACTGAAAATACAACAGTAAAGTCTAATGTGATTTCTGTAGGCCTCAAAACGTTCCTGTAGATACAGGGACTGGCTTAGCAGAGCACTTGCTGTTCGTCCAGAGGGCCCAACGTTAGCTGCCGGCACCCATGTCAGGCAGCCCACAGCTACAATAACTCCAGTTCCAAGGCTCCAGTGCCGCCTTCTGGCCTTTCTGGGCACCTACATGTATGGGACATCTACACACATACAAGTAAAAATCTTTTAAAAATATTTCTTACACGATTGTTCTACAGTTTATGTGGAAAGGAAAGAGAATAGCTAAGCTTTTTAAATAAAATGGGGTGGGGGCTAGAGAGTTGAGTCAACTGTTAGGAGCACTTGCTGATCTTCAAGAAGACCCAGGTTCAGTTCCCAACATGGTGTCTTACAACTGTAACTCCAGTCCCAAAGAGTCTTGACACCCTTTGCTGGGTACTGTAGGCACCAGGCATGCATATGTTGCATAGACATACATGCAAGCAAAACATTCATAAAGATAAAATGAGAATTCTACCTCATTGTGAGGTTTATCATAGACCTCGTGGGGGAAGGGACAGTGTCTTCAAGGGCCTTTATCCTACATCACAAGCATACGTTAAATTCTAAAATTATAAATGGCCTTCAGGAATGCAGAGGGAACACACTTGGTGACTTGGGAATTAGTAACGATTGTTAAGATAGGACAGCAACAATGTGGACAGCAAGCTAGCTAGATCCAAGAGATTTCTCCAGTTGTGGAATTGCATGGAAAGTGGTAGGCGACTTGCTGGCACGGAGACCGAGATCCCTGTGAGTTCGAAACCAGCATGTGGGTCTGTGCACATGAATGCAGAAGACAAAGGCATCATATCACGTGGAGCTGGGGTACGAATGACTGTGAGCTGCCTGGTGTGGGTGCTGGGGACCAAACTTGGGTCTCTGGAAGAAACAGCAAGTGTTCCTAAACACTGAGCCATCTCTCCAACACAAACACATTTTAACATGGTTGAACTATGAATCGTGTTTATCAGCTAGCTGCTTCCATTTATTTCCATCAGCGATCATACTAGTTTTATGCAAGTTTAAAGTGTTGCCGGAGGTGGGGGGACCTAAAACTAGCTTAACTAAAAAAAAAAAAAAAAAAAAAAAAAAAAAAAAAAAAAGCCTTAAACCTGTATTAACAAGGATATGTTGGAACCTCAGTGAGCCCACAGCTAAGTTGAACAGTAGCCTTCCTCCCCAGCAGGTAAAGTTCCACTCTCCTTGATGTCAAGGGGGTAGAGGGAAAGGCTGGCTGCAGACAGTGGAACTCTTCCCCACCCCAACCCTGTTCTGATGCAGGGATCCACGCTCCTGCAGGCGACCTTCGGCCTGATCTCTTGCCTCACTGGCATCAATAACTTGCCCGTTTCAAGCTGAGAAAATGGCTTGATCGAGAAATTGCTTCCCATGCAAGAACAAGGGCCTGAGTTTGATCCCCAGAAGTCATGTTTTAAAAAATGGAAAATACCAGATGTGATGACATGGCATTTGTAACCCCAGCGCTGAGGAGCCGGAGACATATCCCTTGAACTCATGGCCAATAGCCAGTGAGCGCCAGGCCAACGAGAGACTGTCTCAAACATCAAGGCAGTGGCATCTAGATGAGAGCTCAGGTTGCCCTGTGGCCTCCAGGAAAGACGGGTGTGTGTGGGGGGGAGAAGAGTGAACTTTCCCCTTCTGTCCCAGCTTTGAGTCCCAGTGCCGTATTATGCTTCCTGGGGGAGGGGGTTGCAGGGACGGAAAGGGACACAGTCTCTTCATAACTGATATTGTTCATGTGTGAGAGAAGTCAGTTTGGCTTGTGGAGACAGCACAGGACTTGAAGTCAAGTCGCCATGGGTGCAGTGAACATTTGATAAAAACAGCCCCAACGAGTCATGGGGAAAGCGTGTGCTTAACATGCCTTTTCAGAGCTATTCCATGTTGGTTTTCCTTGAGATCACAGCCAGCATTATATTTAAGCACAGCCACTAGAGACCTCACTATTCGAATCAAGAACAAAGCAAGGATGCCTGT
The DNA here is from genome assembly GCF_004664715.2 of Peromyscus leucopus. Taxonomy (NCBI): domain Eukaryota; kingdom Metazoa; phylum Chordata; class Mammalia; order Rodentia; family Cricetidae; genus Peromyscus; species Peromyscus leucopus. Next base: position 14,184,202 of record NC_051079.1, read on the forward strand.
GATCTCCATTATGGCATGACTGTTCAGGAAGTGCAGCCTGCAGGACACGAAACAGAACAGAGAGGCAAAAATATCAAACCAACGGGTTGTTCCTGCTGTTTGCAGGTGGCTGTCATTTATTAGCTGCATGAATACTGTCTCCTAGAATGCTGAACTCCTTGTCCCCACAGAGCTGCTGGGGGTTGATCAGGAAGAGACCAGGTAAGAAACAAAGGGCTCAATAGTTAAGAGCACTTGATGCTCTTCCAGAAGACGTGGGTTCAGTTCCCGGCACTCACATGAGGGCTCACAACTGTAACTCCAGTTCCAGGGATCCAGTGCCCTCTTCTGGCCTCTGTGGGCACAGCATGCATGTGGTATACAGACTTGCATTCAGGTATAACCCCTATACATATACATATAAATAAAAGAACTTTTTAATAAATCAGCAATAGACTGAGCCATGAAGACACTAAACAAGAGGAGGAACTATTTTTGAGCAGGGGACAGTCCACCTGAAGAGGAAGAATTGGCCAAAACCCAAAGGACAATCTATGGGTGAGCAGTGTTCCAAATGGGGAGCAGTTGGGTAAAGGCCCTGGCTCCCAGATACCATGAGCATGCTAGGAACCTAGCAAGGTTGTTTGGGCAACCAGGGTAAGGAGTCAGGGAGGATCTGAGAAGTCCAAGAATCAGGCAGGAGCCAGACTGTGTAAAGTGAACAGTGGTGGTGAGAACTCTGACTTGAATCTGAGTGCCCTAGGGAGGATGCTTGCAGAGTAAGAAGCAGATGCACGGAGACCTCACCGCTGTCTGCCACTCTGGCCGTTGTGTGGAGGATCTCCTATTAGGATGAGCACTGACAGCGTGAGGGTAGGAAGAGTGAATTTCCACTCCAGTGAGTGAGAGGGCTGGGGACGGGACGGGAACACGGAGTTGCAGAGTTTGAAGATAAAGCAGCACTCGTGAGACTAAGAATGTCGCTTAGTGGTAGAGCATGCACATGCGCCTGTACCTGGGCTCAGTTACCACTGAACGCAGATGTGAGAAAGACAGATGAGCCCAGGACAGTGCTACAGCTCTTGACCTGGGGCATGGGTACCAATGACTTTAACTAGAATCCTGTAGTGATGGGTACACTTAAAACATGAAATGCCTTCACCTGTTTCAGACTCCAGCTCAAGGGAAACCCAAAATGGTAATCAGTACGTAAGTGATTGCCCCCAGAACATTTTAGACATGGAACACCCACCCATATCTGGTTTGAGCAATGACATTTGGGGATTTTGAGATGATAAGATGTAGATCAGATCTGGGACTTGGGGCTTTAATGGTCTGAGACTTAGCGGGGATCTTGGACTGGGAACCTTGCATGAGAAAAGCCAGTGAATCTTACGGAGAGTCAAGGGTGTACCATGGCAGGTGGAATAATGACATCCCCATGGCCGTGCTCTGGTCCCTGGAACCAATGGATTGGAGTTGCAGGTTGAAGTAAGGGTGATATTTAAACTGATTGAGAAGGGAGACGTTATCTCAGATCAGGCATTCCGGTGTAGTCCTGTGTCCTGAACTGTGGAAGGAGGCGATACCACATGACTCAAAGTGGCCATCATGGCTTTGAAGATGAAAGGAGGAAACCAGCCAAAGTGTACAAGCAGCCCTAAGAGCCAGGAGAAGGTGAGAGGACAAATTAACCTCCACAACCTCTAGGAAGGAACACAGTCCTGTGGATCCCTTGATAGAGCTCAGAGAAGCTCACTGTAGATTTATGATCTTCACAAGTGGACGATAATCAATCTGTCCTTTCTTTTAAAAAGATATTTTCTTATTTACTGTGTGTGTGTGTGTGTGTTCAGGTGCCCACGGGCAGGAAGAAGTTATTGGGCCCTGGAACTAGAGTTACAGGCTGTTGTGAGCCTCCTGGCATGAGTAGCGCTAGGAACCAAACCCAAGTCCTCTGGAAGAGCAGGAAGGCTCTGAACTACTGAGCTGTCTCTTTGCTCTTAATGCTGCTGCTCCGCGGTATTTGTTATAGCAGCAATATGAAGCTCATACGATGAGAGACAGCACTGACTGGCTTTTAGATATTGATGAGCCTTGTCTCCCTGGAATAAACCCTGTCAAAACCAGGTATAGAATCTTCTGTGGTGTGGGCTGGGATTACCAACATTTTGTTAAGTATCTCAGCACTGCCTCGGTTTTCTCTCGTTTGCTCACGTTCTGTTTTTGTCATTCAGATCGATGTTTTTATTTTAGATTGCCCTTGATGTTTTTCTGTGGCCCACATGGGATCTTGGTCTGTGGTTTATTGTTCTATGGTTTTGTGGTTAACGTTGACTTCATAAAATAACTGTTTCCTCCTTTTCTATTTTCAGATTGAACAGAAATAATTTAGAACTCTTCAGACATTTTATAGAATTCTGAACCAGGAACTCTCTATCTCTCTTCCTCTGCCCCGACAGGATCTCCCTCTGGAGTTTTTTTTTTTTTTTTTTTAACAGTCTTTTTGAACAACAGATTCAGTTTCCCTGGGAAATTAAAATTTTCTATTTCACGCTCAGTGTGTTTGGTAGTTGTACTTTCTGAGGTCCACTTCACCTAAGTTGCTGAAGTTTTGTCTCTTGGGCTGTATCATGTTCCCTTGCAATCATTTTTATTTCTACGGAGCATGTAATGGTCTCTGCTTCACTCCTGATATTGTGGGTTTTGTTAGCTTGCTAGAAGTGTGTCTGTATCATTGATCTCTTCATTGACTCTCTTCTGTTTTTCAGTCCTATGGGTTGCTGTTTTTTTGTTGGTGGTATTTCATTTGTTTGATTTTTGGTGGCTTACTCTGCCCTGGTTCCCCTGGGTAGGAGCTGACATTGCTGCTCCGAGATGGCCATTCACTCTCCCAAAGCTCTTGCTGCTGCAGATCCCTTCGGGGCCTGGCTTCCTCTCCTATTTTGTTGTGTTGTTTTCATTCCTGTTGGGTTCATTGCCATGCTGTTGCCTTTTCAGTTCCCCTGACATTTATTTCCTCTGGTCCATGCATTATTTAGAAAGGTGTCACCCGGTTTCAGGTAGTTGGGGATTTTCCCCCTTTTTTTCTGTATTGATTTCTATTTTGAACACATTGTGGTTACAGAGCAAATCTATGTGATTTTAATTCCTTTAAATTTGATGAGGTTTGTTTGATCGATATTGACTAATGTTCCACGGGCTTTCAGAAAGAATTTGCATTGTGCTGTATCGTAGAAATGTCAGTAGAGTCTGATGGATGATGTTGATGATGTCAGTTTCAGTCTTGTTCTTTGACTTGTCACGGGAAGGATGTCAAGTTCCTGGGTGTATATGGGGATGTCTGTTTCTATGTCCAGGTCTGTCTGTTTGGCTTCTTACACTCTGCAGATCTGTTGTTTGGTGCATTAATATGTAACACAGCTGTATATGAACATGGGCTGTGTACATCACATGAGCCCCAGGGACTTTTCTCTTTCATCATGGTCCCGCTCGTCTCTGGAAATTTTCTTTGCTCTGAAGTCTTTGTATTTACACAGGTTCTCACACTATAGCCCAGGCTGGTCTGGAAGTCACTGTGCAGTATAAACTAGGCTTGAACTTGAGAAAATCCTCCTGCCTCAGGCTCCCAAATACTGGGATTACAGTCATGTGCCAACATTCTTAGCTCCCTGACCATACACGGCTGTTCCTGAAGTCTATTTGTTAATACAGTCAAGCCTTTGGTTCAGTTAATGTCTGCATGGTATATCATTTCTCATCCTGTTACTCTCAACCTTGATGCAGCATATAAAGAAGTGAATTTCTTCTATCATATAGTTAGGGTAATTGGAAATTCAATAAGCTAGTCTTTGTCTTTTCACTGTTGTGTTTAGGTCCTTGACAGTGAATTTTATTATCATTGCTGGTTTAAACCTGGCACTGTAGTTTTGTTTGGCGGTTTCCTCAGCTTTATCATCATCATCATCATCATCATCATCACCACCATCATCATCATCATTATACAGTGTTCTGCTTGCATGTATGCCTGCAGGCCAGAAGAGGGCACCAGATCTCATTACAGATGGTTGTGAGCCACCATGTGGTTGCTGGGAATTGAACTCAGGACCTCTGGAAGAGCAGCCAGTGCTCTTAACCTCTGAGCCATCTCTCTAGCCCCAAATAATTCCCTTTTTGTTGTTGTTTTGTTTTGTTTTTTTTCAAGACAGGGTTTCTCTGTGTGGTTTTGGTGCCTGTCCTGGATCTCGCTCTATAGATCAGGCTGGTCTCGAACTCACAGAGATCCACCTGCCTCTGCCTCTCAAGTACTGGGATTAAAGGCATGTGCCACCACTGTCCTTCCTCGACTTTTAATGTTGTCTCTTTCTTATCTTCTGGTTCTAGGCTTCCATTTGTGATAACATTGGACGGTCATCTTTCATTTTAAAAAGATTGGTGTATGTGTATGTGTGTGTGTGTGTGTGTGTGTGTGTGTGTGAGTGTAGGGGTACACAAACACTGGAAGAGGGCATCAGATCCCCTGAAGTGGGAGTTACCACCCAATGTGGGTGCTGGTAACTGGATTTGGATCCTCTGCAAGAGCAACACACGTTCTTACCCACGGAGCGGTCTCCCCAACCCTGGAGTTTTCATTAACTTAACAATGTTTTTAATATAATTCTTCATATAGTCACATCATTATGTACAATGAATTGTTCTCTCAACTTTATGACATTTCATTACTGCGAAAAGAAACTCTATCCCTTTGGTTCTCACACCCTGATCTGTGTTTTCTGTTCTAGGAAGCCACTAAATTAATTTCTCCTTCAGTAGAGCTGCTGCTCTGCATAGTTCATTTCAACGCAATGTTGCAGCGTGCTCTTTCCTGTGACGGGCTTCTTCAAAATCCATACATACATTGTGTGATATTCATATGTGTGTGGGTGTGTGGGGGGGGTGGGGGTGGTTCTGCACACCATTTGAATGCCCCACAGAGGCCAGAAGAGGGCATTGGATCCCCTGGAACTGGAGTTACATACAGTCATGAGCCACGGTGTAGGTGCTGGGGGTCCAGCCTGGCCTCTGGGAGCAGCCAGTTCTGGCGCACGGCTGAGCCTTCTCTCCAGCCGCCGTTCTCACTTTCTTCAGGACATCCTTATCACTATAAAGGTCTTAACTTTTTTTTTTTTTTTTTTGGTTTTTCGAGACAGGGTTTCTCTGTGTAGCTTTGCGCCTTTCCTGGCTCACTTGGTAGCCCAGGCTGGCCTCGAACTCACAGAGATTCTCCTGCCTCTGCCTCCCGAGTGCTGGGATTAAAGGCGTGCGCCACCACTGCCCGGCTTAAAAGTCTTAACTTTTAACAAAGTTTGGGTTGTTTTGTTGTTGTGCACTTGGTTTTATAGTTCAGAAACCATTGCCAAAACCAGAGTTACTTCTGCGCTTTCTTGGGAGGGTTTTATGGGTTTGGTTTTTCAATTCAGATCTTTGGCTATTTTTTAGTTTTCTTTTGTGATGGGATTTGACTATGTTGCCTTGGTTGGCTTTAAACTCCTGGGCTAAAGCAACCTCACTCACCTCTGCCTACAGCTGGGACTAAGAGGCAGATGCCCCTGTATCTGGCTTTGAGTTACTTATGTATATGAAATCAGGTGTGGGGGCAGGGGAATGTCAACATTCATTCTTTCATTGTTTTCTTTGTATGCCAGTAACTTGTTACAGCCATTCTTGTAGGGTAGTTATGTGAGCAACAAATTCCCTTAGTTTTCCTTCAGTCTGAGCAAACTTTTATCCACCCCACATTCCTAAGGCATACCTTCATTGGACACAGAATTCTGAATTGACAGTTCTTTCTTTCGGCACTTGAAAAATGTCGGGCCATTTCCTCTGGCCTCTGACTTCATATGAGAAATTCGTTATCCTTTGAATCATTTTCCTTTATAGACAAGATGTCATTTTTCTTTGGCCAATAAGAAAATTTTTTTTTCTTTGTGTGTTTTTCAAATGTTTTATTTTGATGTGACTTGATGGACTTTTATGGTTTCTGTTTTTGTTTGTTTGTTTTGTTTTGTTTTTATGAGCTTATCTGGAGTGAGATTCACTCAGCTCCTAAACTCAATAGGATTTTCTCTTTTGCCAAATTGGAGTTATTTTCAGCCATTTTTTTTTCTTTGAACAGTTTTCAGCCCATAAGTCCCCTGATGGGAGAGTTGCTCTTCTGTTGTAGTTGAAGCTCCTGAGGCTGTGTTTGTGGTTCCTCTACCTTGTTTGGGTCTTTTCTGTTGCTCTGTGTTCCACCTCACTAGTCATTTCCCCCTGTCTTCTCCATTGTGCTGCTGAGCCATGCGGTGAGCTTTTGATCCCCCCATTCTCCCACCCCCACCCCCCCTCCCCTCTCCCCACCCCCACCCCCTCACCCCCCACCCCGTCACTTCTAGTTCAGACACCCCTTCCTCCCGCCCCATTGCTCTCGCTTCTTCCACGTGCTTTCTGTTACCTGCTAAGCCCTTCGTTTACTTGTTCGTTTGTTAAGGATGTTCATAATTGCTTATTGAAGTGAATTTACGAGTGATGTTGTTAAATCATGTCAGGTCACTTCTGGGTAGGGGCTGTGTCGGGACTGGTCTTTGCCACTCTAATGCCATGTGACCAGCCTCCTCAAGCTCCTGTTGCCATGCCTTCCTCTCCATGATGGACTGTGTCCCTGGACCGTGAGGCAGTAACCCCCCTCCCCCTTAAGGTGCTTTTGGCAGGGAGTCTTACTTAGCACAGTAACAGGAGAAATACAGGGTTGTGTAGAGACCGAATCTTAGTTATGCTTGCTGTGTAACGTGAATCCCTCCCTCTGTACCAGTGGATATGGAGGTTTCCTTACTCAGCCTCCACGGACACCCCAGAGGAGGGCCTGTATCCCTTCTGGGTCCAAATCACAGTGGAGATAGCTATGTGGCTTTCTCTCGCCTCCCTGAATAAGGTTGGGAGTGTGGCCTGTTCTACCTAGGTGAGGGAGGGAGAAAAGCCTAGGCTCCCCATGTGACCTTTACAGACGGGTAAAATGGGGTCATGCCCCCCCCACACACTGATATTTCACCTGCCTTTTGTTTGTTTAAGCTGCCTGTCCCTCGGTCCCTTCACTAAACTTGTCTTGGAGATGTTGCTGTACTCACTGGTGTCTCAGGCTTGCGGACTTCAGCACCCAGTCTGCATGCACAAGGCAGAAACAACAGAACAGACCCCCCCCCCCCCAGCATTCACCAGCACATCGTTCCTTGTGTTCCCAGGCCCTCCTCACCTTTCGGTGCCTTCCCGTTTGTTTTATTAGAAGATCTGAGGGTCAGCAGGACGGGTAGGAAGGAGTGTACCCGTTCCGTCTTGCCTGGAGCCCTACCTCCCTGGCACTGAATGTTTATGAATATGGTATTGTTCCCAAGGTTGGGACCCAGCTGAGAGTGGCCCTTAGATGTTATGCAGAGCCTCCGTTAAGAACCCAGGGCACATCATATGTTTGTGCTTAGGGCCTTCACCTTTACCATCTTTTCTGTTTCTATGGCCAATGGAACAGGTTAACACGGCACAAACATACTATACCATAGTTCTGTGGGTTAGAAGTCTGACATGGACTAAAAGTACGGTGTTAGCCATCAGGTGTTTGGGGGCAGGACACCACCCCTTGGCTTTTCCTGCTTCTAGAGGTTGCCTGTGCCCTTATCTGTTCCTCTGTCTTCAGAGCTAGCAATGACCAGTAGGTCAGGCCTCACATTTTATCATCTGACCTGGTTTCCTCCTCCTCTTTGACGGCCTTTGTCCACTTGGAGGTTCTGTCTGGGGATTAGAATGGACTCCTTGGATCCCCACACACAGGCAGGGATCCTCATATCTCACGTATGTGTCTGGGTCTGGCTCCTTAGCTTTCAGAACACATCTGCCTCTCATCAGCCCTAGAGAAGGAGGATGTGCCCAGCTCCAGGGCTTAACAGGCTGTACAGCTGTACACCCTGCACCCGCCTCTTCAGTGGCTGGGCCAGCAGGGGCTCCGCTGTCACGGCTGAGACCTCTTCCCTGTTGTTACAAGCTCAGCCTGCTCTTCTAATGGCTACCAAAACCAGGCAAGGCAAAAGCATCAAGATGCCTTTATGGCTGTGGTCCTCAACCTTCCTAATGCTGCGATCCTATCATACAGTTCCTCATGTTGGGGTGACCCCCAACCTTAAAATTATTTCCATTGCTACTTCATAACTGTAATTTTGCTACTGTTATGAATTGCAGTGTAAACATCTGTGTTTTTTGATGGTCTTAGGAGACCCTTATGAGACCCCCCAGGTCGAGGACCACTGTTTTCATGTCTGGGGAGATGGCTTGTTGAGTTCAGACCTCTATGGTTTACATAAAAGCCAGGTGCCATAATGCAAGTCTACCCCGGCCTCAGCGCAGGAGAAAGGCAGACTCCAGGATCTCAATGGTCAGCCAACTCAGGTAAAACGGCAAAGCCCAGGTTCAATGATAGACCACATTCCGAAGAATAAGGTCAAGAGTGATGGAGGTGGCCAACTGATATGGGCTTCTGGCCTCCACTCCGACACACGCAGGTGACTCCGCACTCACGCATGCACGCAGGCACAAACGTATGCATGCACTCACTCACTCACTCACTCACTCACTCACTCACTCACACAACAGCCACAGCAGCACAGACAGTGTCTCCCAGCTGGGTCTCCCCAGCCTACTTAGACAGCCGGGGGTGTATGCGACAATGCCAGTAGACCTTCCCGCAGATGAAGGTCTGTGGTTTCACCAAGCACTGACTCTTTTGTACCTACAAGTCCCAACAGTCCTTTGGCTGGCCACCAGGTGGAGTACTCTTCATCTGGCCTGAGTGGAAAAGGCTGCCGGAAGTCCATCACAGATGCTTCAAATAGTCACAGCTGGGAGCCAGAGCAAGCACTCTGGTCATTGTGAGAGTCTCCAGGGTGTCTGCAGAGTGTTCCAAATGGTCCTCGAGCTGAGGAAGGGTTCCAAGGGCTATTTACCAGCAATTCTTTTGCTTAAGGCATCAGGACAGCAGGAGAGAGTCCCAACAGCTCTCATTTAGGAGGTCAAATTGCCTTTTTGCTTATTTACAAGAAAATACACATCGAAAGGTGTCCTTAAAATAACCTACTGTTCACACTAATGATGATGTTAACATGTTTGAGTGCTTTTAGGAATGCTTAATGCCCACCCTATACCCCAGGACGAGGGGGCCAGCAAGGCTCACTCAGACCTCAGCAGAAATAAAAGCAAACAGGATGCACGAAGCCCACTGTCTCAGCTGCAGAGGGGGAGAACCCAGAGGACCCAGAGGACCCTTGAGCCCAAGACAGTTCACCAGGCAAAGTTTGGGGACCGCCCGTACTCTGAGTCTCGGGCTGGGGTGGGCTGGTATGAGGGTCCTGCCGTGATACATCCTGACTCTCCTGTATCCCAGGGCCTGGAAAGTCTTGATGGCTAGTCTCTGGCATGATGTGTCCCTTCATGGGAGGGTGTCCAGGGGAGGTACCAAAGGCACTTCCTCAGTTTACCCTCCTGAATCTTTGTGTCTGCCTTAGGAGCCCCAGTGCTTTTATTTTATTTTTTAAATTTTTGAGATTATAATAAAACGACATCATTTCCCCTTTCTCTTTGCTCCCTCCAAGGCTTTACATGTATCCCCTTTGTTCTCTTAAATTTATGACCTCTTCTTCTTTGATTTGTTGTTACATGTGTGTCTTAGTTGGGGCTCTATTGCTGTGAAGAGACACCATGACCATGGCAACTCTTATAAAGAAAAACATTTAATTGGGGCTGGCTTACAGTTTCAGAGGTTTTGTCCACTATCATCATGGTGAGACATGGTGGCATGCAGGCAGACATGGTGCTGGAGAAGGAGCTGAGAGTTCTACATCTTGATCCGCAGGCAACAGGAAGTGGACAGTGTCATTGGGTGTATCCTGAGCATAGGAGACCTCAAAGCCCACCCCCACAGTGACACACTTCCTCCAACAAGGCCACACCTACTCCAACAAAGCCACACCTCCTAATAGTGCCACTCCCTATGGGGGCCATTTTCTTTCAAACCACCGCAGTGTGTGTGTGTGTGTAATCCTAAATATAACCTGCTCAGTCTTTATAATGTTACTTGTACGTGTGTTTTCAGGGTGACCACTTGGTATTGGATAACCAATTGGGGTGCTCTTCTCTGGAGAAGACCGTTTCCCCTGCTCAGCGTTCCTTAGTTGCCTGTAGCTCTTTGCGTGGGGCTGAGGCCTCATGAGCTTTCCCAAATCCATGTTAGCATATCTGTTGGTGTCAGCCTTGTTTAGGTCATGTTTAGGCAGCCATGTTGGTGAGACTTCATGGATGTAGCTGCTGATATTTCTAGGAGACCCAATCTCACAGCAAGGTCCCTGATCCTTTGGCTCTTACAATCTTTCTGCCCCGTCCCCCCACAATGATCCCTGAGCCTTAGGGGCAGTGGTTGTGTTAGAGATGTATCCGTTGGAACTGGGCTCCAAGGGTGCATTTTGATCGTTTGTGGTTTTCTGTAATGGCCTCTGTGTGTTGCAGAGAGACGTTTCCTCTCTCTCTCTCTCTCTCTCTCTCTCCTCTCTCTCTCTCTCTCTCTCTCTCTCTCTCTCTCTCTCTCTCTCTCTCTCTCTCTCTCCCCTACATGTATCTGTGGGTATAAGGACAAATATTTACCATGCTATGCTGGTCTAGTGGTAATGGTAGGTTCTCCTCCAAGATCCATGACTTTACTAGCCCTGGGTACTGAGCTAGGTTTTCAGTGCCAGGCTTGATTTCTTTCTTGCTGAGTGGGTCTTTGTTTGTTTGTTTGGTTTGGTTTTTTGAGACAGGGTCTCACTATGTAGCTCTGGCTGTCTTGGAACTATGTAGCCCATGCTGACCTCGAACTCACAGAGATCCACCTGATTCTGCCTCCCAAGTACTGGTATTAAAGGCGTGTACCACCACATTTGTCTTGTCCAACTAGAGAGCTGTCGGTTACCACTATTAGATCAGGATTGATCTAGACAGCATGAACATAAAAGAAGGTGTTGGGATTCTGCCGCCACTCCAGCTGCATGGCCACACATGTGCAATTCAGCAGCTAAGCAAGGGGTCTTACATCTTTTGTCATCAGTGTGCACTGGTGATTATGTGTGTACAGCGTGGTCACGCAATCTGCACATGCATGGCATAGCTCCATAAGCCCACCTGCGCGTGTTCACAGGAGTCCTTAAAACGCCGGACACAGACTCCTTCCCCTTCCTCTGTTCTGCTCTCTCCTCGCCCACTGTCTCTCTCTCTCTCTCTCTGCTCTCTGAACGTGCTTCTTCCCCAGGCCTGGTTCTTCTGTCCCCCCCTCCTCCTAATAAAGCTCTGATACTGGGTTTTGTTGTGCCTTATGACCTTTCCACATGGTAACCAGCGCCACTTATCAATTTTTAAAAACAACATTGGTGCCATGACCCAGTGTCAGAGATTTATTGGCCTGGGGGGGGGGTATGGACACAAAAGAACCAGGCCTGGGGAAGAAGCACATTCAGAGAGCAGAGAGGGATAGTGGGGGAGGAGAGAGCAGAGAGAGGGGAGGAGTCTCTGTCTGGCATTTTGATTCCCGTGAACATGTGCAGGTGAGCTTACGGAGCTATGCCAGGCATGCGAAGATTTCGTGACCACGCCACAAGCACCGATGACGTAAGACGCAAGACCCCTTGCTTAGCTGCTGAACTGCGCATGTGTGGCCATGCAGCTGGAGTGGCGGCAGAAACCTAACAGAAGGACCGACCTCTTTCAGAAGCAAAACTATTCTTTAATCAGAACAGTTGAGGGGCTGCAGCCTCTCTGAGGGAGTGGAGAATGTGCCCCCATGATACAGGGGGTGGTCTGATAAGACAGAAAAGGGAACTTTTGGGATGGAAGATCCCATCTGCAGGTCTTTGCCCAAAGTCTCAAAGTGGTACATACCTAGGGAGGTTGGTACATTCATGTTCATGCCCATCTTATCAGAAGCACCTGGATCCTAGGAGCCCACAGGTGTTATCAGTCAAGTCAACTCTCCTGGCCAGCGTTTCTCAGCCCACCTGAGGCTTTTACATCATTAAAGGTCGCTAACTGGTCAATCACCAAGGGGAAGCCCCAGTTTTAAGGGTACATGTGGTAGCTAGCTGTTTGAGTTGAAAGCACACAGCCCAGGTCAACTTCCACACTGTAGATGTTGAGAAAGGAGTGTTGTCTTGGGAGGGGAAAACTGGCTTCAACTCCACCTTCAGGTTCTTTGTGCCAAAAACTAAATTGACATAAAACACACTAACAAAAATTCCTGGCGTGTTATTCGATACCTAAGTATGAGCGTCCCAAAAAGGAGATTCAGAAGAGGATCCAGATGACCAACCCAGGCTTCCTGAGAACAGGATGGGATGTGGGATCCTGCAGAGGGTATTAGTTAACTGATTATGGGAAAGAGGAGGAAGTGGAAGGGATTGGGAAACAAAGATTGCTTTGTTATGTAGATTGGTCCTGGCCCTCTCCCGACATGCTTTCCTAAACTAGCTGTCCTTCATGCAAGGGGAAGTCTTTTGAGGAAAGAACAGCTTTTCAGAGCTCCTCCGTATCTGCAGTTCTCAGAATAACCCACTCAAAATACACCAGAGCACTGTATTTTAAGGTGGCACATTCTGGTCTCCTGTGGTTATATTTTGAGGCGGTGTGTCCCCAGCCTCAACAGCTCTGCTATTCTGCTTCCCCCAGCTGGGCCACTCAGAGTCACCAAGAATAGAATCTCTGTGGGAATCTGGGAGGTGCCCTGTGGGTCCTGGGGATTGGACCTTCCATTAACCCAGGATAATTTTCCCTAAACACTCGAAGACGGTCTCAGGCTGTTCAGGCTTTTCAGAGTGTGAGGCACAGGCTTGTTAGACATCTCACTCTCAGGGGCCCACCCCAGACCTAGGGCGTCAGAAAGCCTGGGGAACCCGAAGTTCTACTGTTAAAGTAGCACTGTGAGCTGTGAGGATGGAAATGGAACACTACTCAGCATTTCACTTTGCATTTCATGAAAGACAGGCCCAAAGGATGCTTCAGTCAATGGAAAGGGAAATCAAATGCCAGGCTGTAGCGGGAAGCCATTCCAGCTTTGATCTGGAAGTTCCAACCCCCATTGAGACTTTGGCAACTGTCACGCCTACGAGGCGGGGCCAGGGGAGGCGCCTGGAGACCCGAGGTCTGGATGGGCCAGCGCTCTCTCAGTTCCAGGACCCTGAACGGTGGAGGTGGACCGAGCAGAGTTCCAGAGAACACCGCTGGATTGTGATACACCTTCTCCAGACCCCGCAACCTACCTATCCCTTAATTTGTAAGTTACACCATTAAATAAATATCCTTTTAACTACGTGGAGTGGCCTTAATAATTTCACCAATACCATGCCTTTTTGCACCAGCAATATTGATTGAAATGGATTTCCAAATGGCCCCCTATAGCCAAAAGTTTTCTCCAGTCCTGCCAGGCCCCATGGTCCTTGCAGCTGCTTATAAAATAATCATTCAGAGGCTTAATATTAACTATCAAACTGTATGTCGTATGGCAGGCTTCTTGCTAGCTAGCTCTTATAACTTAACCCGTATCTATTAATCTGTAAGTTGCCATGTGGCTGTGGCATTGCCAGTACCCTGGCATCTTGCTGCTCCTTCGGCGGCAGCTGGTGTTTCTCTCCTCTCCTTTCTTCTCTCCATATATCTGCTTAGATTTCCCACCTGCCTCTCAGCTGCCTTGCCATAGGCCAATGCAGCTTTATTTATCAACCAATCAGAGCAACACATATTCACAGCATACAGAAAGACATCCCACAGCAGCCCCCAACTATCTTTTCCACATGGAGCAGAACCACCTCTCTAGCAAAGGTCATATCCAAAGCTAAGAGCTTTTTCTGTTGCTACCCTGAAACTAGATGACTCCTCAGGATAAATAACTCGGGGTTTCGCTCCTGAGGCTGGGTAGACAGACCAGGAAGGTTGAGGGAAGATGAGAAGAAAGAGCCCCTCACCCTGGATTCTGGTCGAAGACTCCCTACAGCTGAGATGCTCAAGGCCTTTCTTCTTTCCCGGCCACTCCCCGCAGCTCTCTGGAAATCCCACCAAGAGCCCTATTTACAGGGAATGGGGCAAGTACTCAACTCCTTGCCCACCCCTAGAGGCTTCTGGCTTAAATTATCAGATTATAATTCCGTCCATGGGCTCTCCAGAGCCACACTATAATAATACCATTTATCTAGATCAAAGGAAACAAACAAACCAAGTTTCTTAGCAACTTTTTGCAACGTAAACAGAATCACCAAAATGTCTTCTGTGGCTAATACTGAAAGTGTGACTCTCCCCTCTTTCTGTGTGTCTCTCTTTCTCCTAACCCTCATATTTAAAGTCTATATTAAACTATCTTTAATAAAATTTCCAACTCTGTTTCCAAACAGCGAGGTTATGAATCTACATCTAACCTGAGTTGAGGTTTCCTAAAAGATTAAGGGAACAGCCTCAGGATGCTGAGTGTAACAGCATGGAGCTGCATCATCTTAGCAATGATGATGAAATTCTCCACCCTGTTGTATTCCCATCCAGGGTTTTTTTTTTTAAAAAAACAAGTAAAGTTGTTAAACTGAGCATGTTCAGAAATGTGCCCACTTTCACAGGTGATGCTGAGGCTTGCCCGTGTGAATGTTTCCCCAATCTTAAAAGTGGGGGAGGAGAGGAAACCACCAGGCTTTTCCTGTTCTCAGAGTTGCTTGGAGGATTATCTCCAGTGTACTCAGGTGCTACAAGGAGACCCCACCCTCCTTTCCTCCCTCGATGATGTCTTACTTATGTGTATCAACTTTGCACCCTGCAGGTGAATAAGTATTCACCAAAGCAGAGGCTTCACTGAGTTACAGTTTTATTTAAGCACACACTTCTTCATTATATCTTCTGCACCATGCCTGTAATCTAGGCATTCAGGAATCTGAGGAAGAAGGATTACTATGACTTCCAGGCTAGCCTGGGCTGCATAGTAAGTTCCAGGACAACCTGGGCCAAAGTGGAAACTTGGCTCAAAATGCCACAGTGAATGACCCTAGGACTGTGTGTACATCAGCTGCACTAACTGGACTTAGTGAGTTAAAATAGGTAAATAAATAGTTACAAAAGGAAAACATGAAGTAACTGAATCCTGCTTTGGCATTTTTTAAGGGGCAATACTTCCTGTGCTTCTCTGGGCTCCTCACCTGGGAGGGATGTGCTTCAGCCCAGGGGTCACCAAGATAAATTAGTTTCTGCCCGCCCCATGCACAAGCCGTCACAGGAGCAGGACAGGTGCAATAGCCATAGGAATGACAGTCAGAGTATGGGCTGGGTGGTGCTGTAGGCGGGGCCGAGGAAGACCATGAGTGCAACACAACCCTGCAAACTCCATCGGCTAAGCAATCTGCCTTAAGACCTGCTGCACACAGGGCTCAAGAAGGAAGAGAAGATAGGCAGGAACAAACAAAAAGTCATCCAGGAGGTCCCCAGGTTCCATGAACTCATGAACTCTTAAAAGATGTTGGTGACAGATGGTTATCTAGTGATACTGATCCAGAAACTGGGTTTATTCAAGATGAAAGCCTCGATGCAAGATGAGGGAGTCAGACGTCTGTGAGCAGAGCGCCCTCTGGAGGAAATGCCCATGGATGTGCCCTGTCTGCTTTTAGACCACAGCCTCCTTAAAATGGGTTGCAATTCCATGTCCTGTAACTGAATGTGTGTTGTGGGGGTAAGGGGAGCAGGAAATTTGGCAACACTAAATGGTTTCTGAATAGGTAACAACCTAAAATTAATTCAAGGGACTGGAGAGATTTCTCAGTGGTTAATCGCACTGCATGCTCTTGTAAAGGAACTGGGTTCTATTTTCAGCACCCACATGGTGGCTCATAAGTCCCAGGGAATCCAACACCTCCTTCTGGCCCCGGTAGGCACCAGGCATACACACATGGTTCACAGACAGACATAGAGACAACACCCCCCCCACACACACACCCTAATTCTAAATCAAATGCATACTGAATCCGAGGTGTACCTGGCAGGGTTTGTCAGTGTTGGTTGTGGAACCTGACTGCTGCCTTGGTTCTGAGAACACAGCCCATGCGCTTTGCCCTGTAGCCATGGAGCACCAAAGACTGACGTCTGAAACCTCGACTAGAATTATATACTATTGTATGTTAAAGATCGAAATGCTTAGCCATAGAAAACAGAATCTTTTAACATTTTCCTACTTCCTCTTCCTTAGTGTATAAGTAATAAATTAGTGGATCTTTGGATTTATTGTTTTAGAATGTTTGGTGTTATTTATTTATTTTTCAAAACAGGGTCTCACTATGTAGCTCTGGCTGTTCTGGACCTCACTATGTAGACCAGGATGGCCTTGAACTCATAGAGATCTGCCTGACTCTGTCTCCTGGGTGTGAGGTTAAAGGTGTATGCCACTATGCCCAGCTGCAGGATGTTTGGTTTTAAAAAGTGCTGTTTGAGAAACAGAGCATTTGAGTTGCTGACTTGCATTTAATAAAAATGTTATTATTAATGGGACAGAGAGATGGTTCAGTGATTCAAAGCCCATATTGTTCATGCAGAGGACAGAGTTTGGTTCCTAGAACCCATGAAACTCCAGCTCCAGGGAATCTGACACGCTCTTTTGACATCTGTAGGCACCTGCACACACACACACACACACACACACACACACACACACACACACACACACAAATAAATAAATAAATAAAATAAGTATTTTAAAAAATCATTAGGGATGAGGGGGGTGACTCAGTGGTTAAGAGCACTTGCTACTCATGCAGAGGACCCAGGTTCAGTTCTGAACAGGTACATGGTGGATCAGAATCATTTGTAACTCCAGCCCCAGGTGATCCATGTCTGGTCTGGGTGCACAAGGCATGCACATGGTACACAGACAAACACATAAAGCACATTGAATTAAGAATAAGTGCTCTGCTGGGCAGTGGTGGTGCATGCCTTTAATCCCAGCATTCAGGAGGCAGGGGCAGGAGGATCTTTGTGAGTTCAAAGCCAGCCTGGTCTATGTAGCAAGCTCCTGGACAGTCAGAGCTACATAGAGAGACCCTGTTTAATAAACAAACAAACAAATAAATAAATAAATAAATAAATAAATAAATAAATAAATAAATAATGAATAGACAGACAGACAAATTAATTAATTAATTGAGAATAAGTGTTCTAATGTTTAAAAACATCCAGTAGAATTTAAATATTTTCCTGAGTGGAAAGGTGTCACAGTGGAAAAGTTTAAGTAGCCCTAGTCTAGAGCAACGACCGCCTTCCCAGGGAGATTCCCCCGAGACGAGTGTGAAGAGACTTGATTGGGCTAAGCTAGGCTTTAAGAACTGTGGTCCTGGGGAGAGAGACACACAGGCTTGCCTGTCTGCCCAGCCTGTGGGTCTCTCCAGGAAATCGAAGACCTCACTGGGGACACAGATCTTTCTCAAGAGGAGCCACTAGGGGGAGCCAGGATCCCATCGAATCCCTCTACAAGGCAGGCTTGGCTACCGCAGGCCGCCCAGGCGTGGCAGGCTAGTGGACCGCAGCAGAAGGTGGATTCATCCTAGGCCATGTCCTCCAAGGCCACCGTGTGGGCCGATTCAGGCGTGGGAGGGTGAGGATGATAGAGGAGCTGCCTGAGGTAGGGGTCCCACTCACAACATCCCCTCAGTCAGAACTTTCGAGCAGACACGCCCTGCTCCCATCCCCTGAGTCAGTCACGAGCTGGCTAAGTCCCGGCTAAGAGCCCCCAAAACAGCGATGCTCCATCCTGTTCTGGACTCGCTCAGCGGTCAGTCCAGTCCGCTTCCTCCCTCCACCCCGATGCTGGGTCTGGATTCCCAAAAGGGTACTGGACAGCCTGGCTCACTACAGCCTCAAGGGTCCCAAGGTGGAACTTCCTGCTCCCCAGTATACAACAAGGACCCCAGTGGGGTGTGTGCCAGAATCTTCAGCCCCACGTCTCTCTCCAGCTGCAGGCTGGCTGAGACCTGCTTGGGGGTTCTCCTGTTTACCCATCCTCCTCACCCACCACAATCTCAATCTGTCTGTCTGTCTGTCTCCCCCTCCCTCCCTCCCTCTCTCATTACCAGACCCCGGACAGGCAGCGCTGACTTCTCACAAACAACAGTAGGTGGGTTCACACACCTGAGTCTGAGGAAAGCTGGGGACCCACCCCCCCCAGCACGGTGGTGAACATGAAGCGCGCTGTCTTTACAAGGTTGTTGACCAGGTGACTGAAACCAAGCTCCCTCAGCAGTGAACAAGATTCTGACATGTGCCCCAGGCTAGCTCTAACGTCACCCGACACGGAGCCTGATGTTTCTTAACCGCTTCCGCATGCATGTTTGTGACTCCATCCTGCAGCTGTTTGAGCTCAGCCAGTGTAGCCGACAGCAGCACATGGTGATGTGACGAGTTGGGAGCACCCCTGATAGGGGCTGTCCTCCTATTTCTTCACCCTGTGGAGAAAAAAACATTGTAAAGAGACGGTAGCAAAGAGCGATGAGTCATGAATCGGTTACTGTGTAACAAGGGCCGGGAAAGGAAAACCTCACACTGGGGAGCTGCAGACTGAGGGTGGGCAGGTGAGGTGACCAGCGGGGCTTCCCTGAGGAAGAAGACTAGAAGAATGCTCTCAGTAGAGGAGGCACAGCTCCTGCGGACCCACACTGCTCCCCTGCCTCTCCTGTACTCAGGCCAAAGCATCTGCCAGCATTTATTTTCTTGGGCTGCTTTTCATCTCTCAGGACCCCGGCTAACAGGACTGGTGTTCCCAGCTCCATGCTTAGCCTGCGGCTGTAGCTGGCACAGGACTTTACCTCTCCTGTCCGTTTCCTGAAATTCTTCTGTCACTGGGAGCAGGAAGTAACTCCTGAGGTAACCCCCTTGGCCTCCATAGAGAAGGGGGTGCTACTCAGGGCAGACAGGCCCTAGAAAAGAACTCCAGGATGAGCGAAAGTGAAGTTAGTGAGTTTATTGATTGAACAGGACAAGATAGGCTTGAAGAGAGTCCAGGACAAGTTTGGAGTATTCTCATTTCTTTTTGGTTACTGTGATATAAAACCCGCGGCTGAAGGCAACTTGGGAGGAATGCGTTCATCTGAGGGAAGTCGAGGTAGGAACTCCAGGTGGGAACCATGGAGGAACACTATTTACTGGCTCACACTCCGGCTTGTTCAGGTAGCTTTCCTTTTTTAAATTTAAGTTTACTTTTAT
Source organism: Peromyscus leucopus (assembly GCF_004664715.2). NCBI lineage: Eukaryota > Metazoa > Chordata > Mammalia > Rodentia > Cricetidae > Peromyscus > Peromyscus leucopus. The sequence continues at coordinate 14,203,468 of NC_051079.1, forward strand.
TTTATGTGGGTGGATGCTTTGCCTCCATGTGTGTCTGTGAGCTATCTGCCTGCAAGGCTAGAAAAGGCCAACAGGTCTCCCGAGACTGGAGTTACAGACAGTTGTGAGCCTGCATGTAGATGCTGGAAATTGAACTCTAGCTCTCCAGAAAAGCAGCCAGTGCCCTTAACCACTGCATTATCTTTTGCAGCCCAGAAAGTTTTCTTACACAGCCCAGAGATGGTACCATCTATAATGGGTTGGGCCTTCCCATGTCAATCATCAATCAAGACAATCTCTTACAGACTTGGTCACAGGCCAGTCTGATGGAGGCAATTCTTTAATTGAGTTTCCTTCTTCCCAGGTAACTCTAGTCTATGTCGAGTTGCCAATAAAAAAACTAGCAAGGACAAAGAAGACTCATCAAAGTGCCTCATCAGGAGCTATATATGTGATGCCGGAGCTTGAAGCTGCTTAATCCACGGGCAACTCTAGGCATCAAGGAAAGTATGTACTGGTAGACTTATTTTTCTTGGTCATAGAGTTCAGTCCTTGAAGGGTAGACCTTTCTCTTTTAGATTTCCTTTATCATCATCATCATCATCATCATCATCATCATCATATTGTGTGTATATGTGCATGCACATGATATGTGGTGGCCAAAATGCATGCCATGGCACATGTGTAGAGGTCAGAGGACAACTTTATGGAACTGGAGCTCTCCTTCTATCTTGATGCGACTTCTGGAGATCAGATTCAGGGTGACAGGCTTGTGCAGCCTGAGGCATCTTGCTGGTCCATGACAACTTTAAATTTTTTTTCATTGCATGTGTATTTGTGTGAACGGAGGTGCACATGTATGTGCTATGGAGCACATTGGAGGTCAGAGGACACCTTTCAAGAGAGGTTTTATCTTTCCACCATAGTTTCTGGGGACTGAATCTAGGTTGTCTGGCTTGTGCCAGCAAGGCCCCTTTCCTGTTGAACCATTTCACTGGCCCTCGAAAGGAAGACTTTTTAGGTGTGTTATGCAGATGGAGAAGGGAGCGTCAATGGGGAGAAAACATTCATCTAAAAGGTGGTGGGGAGAGGGTGCCGGGGGGGGGGGGGGGGGGGGACTGGAGCCACAGCTCATGAGCCATTTTAGTAATCCTGTTTGTGATGTTTCTTAGAGCAGTTCCACTACAAGTGCTCTGGTTAATTGTGCTGAAATTCCTGGGTGGTGGGAAGCTGAGAAGACAGAAATCAGAAGAGGGGGTGGAGCTGAAGAGTGGAGTTTCCATTCTCAGCTCCGTTTCCCAACGGGCCCTGTCTGTTCTTCCAGCTCCTGTTCCGGTGACATGGAGTAAACACCCGCTATCTTGTCAGACCCCGCGCAGCAAGGTGGGGAAGCCCCGAGGACTCAGAGAGCAGCAGGAATATCAGGAAAGAAGACTGTAAATAGTTCACCAGCTCTCTTGGTTTTCCTATGTGCGTGTTTATGATGTGTATGAGACAGAGTGTGTGTGTGTGTGTGTGTGTGTGTGTGTGTGTGTGTGTGTGTGCAGGTCAGATGACGACCTGTCTCAGTCTTCACTCTCCATCTCGTGTGAGACCCTTGTTCTTCTCCACTGCGCACACCAGGCTAGCTGGGTGGCAAGCCGGAGAGTTCTCCTGTGTCCGCTTGCCATCTTGACCTAGCGACACTGAGACTACAGAGGCGTGCGCTACTGTGTCCGGCTTTCCATGCGGGCTGGGCATCAGCGCCCTTGTACAAAGCCATCTCCCAGTCCTGACTTTGCCATTTTTGTTTCGTGGGATTTTCCTGCTTGGGCTCAAGGCACCAAGATTCAGTCATTTTTCTCGTCGCTGTGACAAGTGCCTGGCAGAAATGACTTCAGGGAGGGGAGGTTTTCAGGCTGTGCTGAGTGCTCCAGTGCAGTGATGGAGCTGTGGAGGCAGGAGCATGTGCCATGGTGACCGCCTGGAAAGGCATCTCTGGCCAGAACCAAAGGCCTGCCCTAGTCACTAACAGTTTCTTTTTGGTTACCGCACTAAAAAAACACTGTGGCTAAAGGCAACCTCAGAGGAAAGGGTTCATCTGAGGGAAGTTGGGGCAGGAACTCAAGGCAGGAACCCAGAGGTAGGAACCACAGTCCAGGCCTCTCTTCCTGAAGGCTCCTGTGGTATTTTGAATGAGAAATGTCCCCCATAGTTGGTCCTCAGTTAGAGGTGCTATTTGGAGAGGTTCAGGTGGTACAGTCCTCCTGGAGAAAGGGGTGGGTCTTGGGAATAAAAAGACTCGCCTACTACAAGTTTCCTCTCTGCTTCATGCTTATTGTAAAGGATGTGAGCTCTTAATTTTCAGCCTCCTGCTCCAGCTGCTGGCTGTGGTACGGTCCCTGCCTTTGTGGATTCCAGTGCTCTGGAACTGTAGGCCCAAATAAACTTTTCTTCCCATAAGTTGCTTTGGTCATAGTGTCTTATCACAGCAATGGAAAAAAATGACCAATCTGGTTCCACAGCTTCTCTGAACAGTGCCACCCACTGGGGACCAAATATACCATCTTCTTGGGAACATTTCAAACCATAATGCACCCCAAACTTGCATGTGTATGCAGGGCGAATGCCTTCTTTGAGACGGTAAACATGCCATCAGTCAGTCTCATAGAGACTGTCCATAATCCTCTGGGTAGTGAGTAGATGGCCAGGCCTGGCGACAGCCAAGAGGTAGCAAGTCCTGCGGCTGGAGAGATGACTCAGGGACCAACATCACTGGCTGCTCTCCCAGAGGACCTGAGTTTGGTTCCCAGCACCTCCATGGCTGTTCACAACTGTCCGTAACTCTAGTTCCAGGGGATCCAATGCTCTTTTCTGGCTTTCTTGGGCACTGCACGCATGTGGTACACAGACATGCATGTGATACACAAACATGCATGTGGTTCACAGACATGTGTGTGGTACACAGACATGCACGAAAGCAAAACACCCACACATAGAAAATAAAAATAAATGAAAATCTCAAAAAAAAAAGAGTTAATGAACACTAACTATAATAGGAACCTCGTTGAGGGAGAACAGCTCTCCAGGGCGTTAAGACCATGGCATGCTTTGCCCTCTGAGGAGACAGCTCTGCCTCAGTATCTGTGTGAGGGAGAGTGGAGACAGACTGACCCAGGCAGCCAAGATGTTGGAACAGCTCACAGCCCAGACACCTGTGTTTCCCAAAGCTAGATACACTTTCAGGTCCTTTGGCATCAGGAGAAATGGACAGATTGTTGTTTGCCACACAGTCCACGGAGCCAAGGCAGACGAAATCTGGAGAAAGGCCTGAAGGTGCGGGAGCGTAGGTGGGGGAGTATGAGCTACGGTAAAATGACTTCTCGGATATTGGAAACTGGTTTTGGGACTCAAGAACACATTGATCTGGCCATCAAACTGTGACCCCCAAAATTGGAACCTACAGCCTGGACTTCTGTGAGGTATTGGGTAGGCAAGGTTTCAGCATCACAGACAAGAAGCACAGCACAAGCTTCCCTGGGGCCAAATGCAGGATCAGCAAAGAGGAGGCCATGCACTGAAGTATGCTGGGATTGTCCTGCCTGGCAAATACATTTTATCCAAAAGGCCATAATAACGTTTTCTCAGCAATGAAAAAAAATGGTAGTTAACAGAATCCTTCCCTTTAAAACTGAACATTTTAAAGTGTTTGGTAACTTTTTCCAGCAGGTGGCGTGAGTGCACCGGGAAACAGCCTCTGAGAAGCGCAGCAGCCATTAGGTCTTTAGAAGTGACTTTCTTTTACTGTGGCTCCATATTGTCTCTTCTAGACCCTTTGGGATTATTCAGGGAGCTTGGAGAGGTGTGGAAATGTGGAATGCTAGGAAACAGCAAATGTCTGTGTAGGTAGGACTGCTCCTTCTTCATGGATAGCTGTTGTAGGCAAAAATAATGACACCATTCAGGAGAATTTCTAATGTAAGTGATGAGAAAGGGGCACACACCGTTAATCCTAGCCCTTGGAGGCTGAGGAAGGTAGATCTCTGGATCTACATGAGTTTGAGGCCAGCCTGGTCTACATAGTGAGTTCCAGGCCAGGCAGGGCTGCACAGGGAAAAATTCTCAAACAAAACAAACAAACAGCAATAAAAACAAGCAGAAGGAGGAAGAGGACCAACCAGAGGAGGGCAGGGAGCACAGGGGTGACAGAGGAGGGCGGGGAGCACGGGGATGACAGAGGAGGGCGGGAGAGGAGGGCGGGGAGCACGGGGTGACAGAGGAGGGAGGGAGCACGGGGGTGACAGAGGAGGGCGGGGAGCACGGGGGTGACAGAGGAGGGCGGGGAGCACGGGGGTGACAGAGGAGGGTGGGGAGCACGGGGGTGACAGAGGAGGGCGGGGAGCACGGGGGTGACAGAGGAGGGCGGGGAGCACGGGGTGACAGAGGAGGGCGGGGAGCACGGGGGTGATGGAGGAGGGCGGGAGAGGAGGGCGGGGAGCACAGGGGTGACAGAGGAGGGCAGGGAGCACAAGGGTGACAGAGGAGGGCGGGGGTGACAGAGGAGGGCGGGGAGCACAGAGGAGGGCGGGGAGCACGGGGGTGACAGGAGGGCGGGGAGCATGGGGGTGACAGAGGAGGGAGGGGAGCACAGGGGTGACGGAGGGAGGGGAGCACAGGGGGTGACAGAGGAGGGCGGGGAGCACAGAGGAGGGCGGGGAGCACAGGGGTGACAGAGGAGGGTGGGGAGCACGGGGGTGACAGAGGAGGGAGGGGAGCACAGGGGGTGACAGAGGAGGGCGGGGAGCACAGAGGAGGGCGGGGAGCACGGGGTGACAGAGGAGGGCGGGGAGCACGGGGTGACAGAGGAGGGCGGGGAGCATGGGGGTGACAGAGGAGGGCGGGGAGCATGGGGGTGACAGAGGAGGGCGGTGATGGAAATGAATGAGAGATGCCGTGATGAAGCCCATTAGGTATGCTAACTAAGGGTTCTAGAGGAACAGAGCTTATAGAATGAACCTCTCCCCATGCCATGTTTTGTATGTTGTGAATGTGTTGGTTTGATTGATAAATAAAATGCCGATTGGCCAGTAGCCAGGCAAAAAGCATACGCGGGACAAACAAAAAAGAAAATTCTGGGAACAGGAAGGCTGAGTCAGGAGTGGCCAGCCAGACACAGAAGAAACAAAATGTAAAAGTGCCGGTAAGCCACAAGCCATGTGGCAACTTATAGACTAATAAAAATGGGTTAATTTAAGATATAAAAGCAGGTAACAAAAAGCCTGCCACGGCCATACAGTTTATAAGTAATATAAGTCTCTGTGTGTTTACTTGGGTCCAAGTGGCCGGCCACAGGGCCACAGGAGCTAAACAAAACCAAAAAAATTTTAGCTACAATATGTGTGTGTGTGTGTGTGTGTGTGTGTGTGTGTGTGTGTGTGTGTGTTTAGATAGATAGATGATAGATAGATAGATAGATAGATAGATAGATAGATAGATAGATAGATAGATAGATAGGTGGGGAGAAGATTTATTAGAGTAGTTTATAGGCTGTGGTCCAGCTAATCCAACAGTGGCTGCCTATGCTCTAAAAGTCCAAGAATCCTGTAGCTGTTCAGTCAGTGAGGTTGGATATCTCAGCTGGTCTTCAGTATATGCAGGAATCAGAATCCCAGTGAAGTAGGCTCTAATGCCAGGGATGGACTTTTCAGCAATTGTGAGAGCAACAGACAGACAGACAGCTTCCCTCTCCCATGTCCTTTGTATAGGCTGCCAGCAGACGGTGTGGTCCAGATTGAAAGTAGAGCTTCTCACCTCCTAAGATATGGATTAAACATTTCTCTTCCCACCTGAAAGTTCTGGATTAGAACTGGGTCTTCCCATTTCAAATGATTTAATTAAGAAAAAAATCCCTCACAGGTCTGCCCAGTCATTTGGGTTTTAGTTAATTCCAGATGTAGTCAAGTTGACAACCAAGAATAGCCACCATGCTAACTTAAAATGTTAATGAAAATAAAAGGCCATTAAAAAGTCAGGAACAAACACTGCAATCCTAGAGCATTAACAGCTGTACCAGGAGAAAATGTTAGCATATATTAGAGGCTGCAGAGATGGCTCAGTAGTTAAGATCGATGGCTGCTCTTGCAGAGGACCCAGGTTTGATTCCCAGCACCCCTATGGCAATACTCAACTGATAAAGTTTCTGTACTCCATGATAGGTTTCTCCACTGATACAGCAAGCCAGATCAAGCCAAATTAAAAAGACCAGGTTTAATGAACCAAGGACTCTCGGGTGACCTTTCCAGCGCCCCCAGAGGTGAGGCAGGGGAGGGGAGGAGGAGAAATCGCAAGGCAGGGCTAGGGACCCAGGCTTAAACACCCTGTAGGCATGGTCTTGAGCTCTGGGGAAGGAGCCTGGACTTTTGTCAGTCTGTCTGAGAGGGGCGGGGTTTGGAATGGGGAGGTCTGGGACGGAGGTGGGAGTGGGACAGAGGTGGAGCTCCCAACTGAACAACAGCCATCGCTAATTCCAGTCCCAAGGGACCTAATGCCCTCTTTTGGCCTCCTTGGGTACAGACATGCATGCAGGCAAAACACCTATATACATGATTAAAACCGAGGGCCCAGAGATGGACACCCACATGCCCACTCTGAGCAGTTTGCTCTTGCGGTGCCGGGTGGTCTGGCTGGCTAATGTATGGTGGGAGGTTCTAGTCCTATGGGAATAGATGCCTCTGAAGAGCTGAAGGCCGTGGAGAACAGACTGATTTGGGAGGCCTGCTTGTCACCTGGCAACATGCTGTCATCAGGTCCTAGGCTGCTGCCAAGGACCATGTCTGGGTGTGACCTACCACATGGGTAGTTGTGTAGATGTCTTTGGCCCCTGTTACCACCAAGAGTTGTGAGGAGTCCTGGTGTCAGGGCTGCCAGGTGTGGCCAAGTAGGGGCCCAAGGGCTACACCACAGCAGGGATTCTCCCTTTCTTAATGGCCTGGGCTGTAGCCCAGGGCCATGGCGTTGGCTGGGCTTGATTTGCAGCCAGGGGCCATGTGTGGGTCTATGGCTGTACCAGAGCCTTTGTTGACATCCATGGTACCTGTCACCATCAGGATCTTATGGATGCTGGGATCTGGACCTCCACATTGGGCCATGTTGTGGCCTAAGGGCCACCCTGCAGCTGGGGTGATGTCGACTTGAGTGGCCTGCTCTGCCACCGATGGCCATGGTGACATCTGGGCCTGAGTTGCTGCTGAGGGCCATTTCTGGGTTCAAGGTCTTGCTGCAGCTGGGGTCTGTGATGATGTCCATGGCTCATGTTGTCACAGGGATCATAGGAACCATGCATGTTGAAATCTGAGGGCCATGCTAAGCCAGCCTCACCCCTCACTGTCCCTGGGATGGCTGATCCTGACCTTTGTTGGCCATTGCAGCAGGAGAGCTGGCCTCATCCTCCATGGGAGAGCTGGCTCCCACACTCAGGAGAGATGTCCCCACCCCATACAAAGGGCACGGAAGAGCTGGCCCCTATGAAATGGGCCTAGGAGAACAGGCTCCACCCCTCACCTGAGGGGCATGATTCCAGTGGCCCAGACTGACCAACTCAGCTACCAGCCCATATCCTGAGCCTTCAATTGGCCCACCCTAACATCTACCACATCTATGACTTGCTGGAGTTCGTGAAGGGTCTGGTCCTGGGGAATGATAACCTCAGGATCTCCATGACTTGGGGCAACAGCAGGATATCAGAGAGGATTTTTGGTGAAGTTCCAGTGATGATGGTGTGCCAGAGGCCTAGAACCCAATGATTCATTATAATGAACATTTTGTGTGTAAGGCTGATTGGACAAAGGAGTACATTGTGTGACACACCAAAGCTCCCAAAGCCACTAGGAAATAAAGAGGTGTTGGAAAGATGAAGGAATGGGGTAGGGTTTGTGTGTGTGTGTGTGTTTGTGTGTGTGTGTTGTTTTTAATTAATTTTGGGGGGAGATGCTGCAGGGATGAGGGAAAGATATGAAGGGACTGAGAGCTGAATAAAAATAAAGAATAAATAAATTATTTATTATCAATAAAGAATAAACACACACAAACACAAACAAACAAACAAACAAACAAACAAACAAACAAAAAACCCTATATATGTAGCTGGAGCTTTATCTGGCCCTGCCTGGCCCGGTGGTTGGGACAATCTCTCCCACCCATGTTCTGCAGCCGCTTGGTCCCAAGTAAACACACAGAGGCTTATATTAATTAAAAACTGTATGGCCTGTGAGGCTTCTTGCTAGGTAGCTCTTGTAACTTAACCCATTTCTATTAATCTATATGTTGCCATGTGGCCGTGGCATTATCGGTCTGCTGGCACCTTGTTGCTCCTTGAGCAGCAGGGTGGTGGCTCCCATCCCACTTTTCTCTTTCCTGTATCTCTGCTTGGGTTTCCCACCTGCCTCTGAGCTGCCTTGCCATAGAACAAAGTATCTTATTTATTAGCCAACCAGAGCAACACATATTCACAGCACAGAGAAAGACATCCCACAGCATACATACATAAAATAAATGATTTCTTTTAAAAGGTGTATAAGAGGTCTGGAGAAATGGCTCAGTTGGCAAAGTGCCCTCCCCATAAGCATGAGGACCCCAAGTTCAGATCCCCAAACCTACATAAAAAAGCCAGGCATGGCAGCATGAACCTATAACCACAGGGCTGGGGTGAGGAGACAGGCAGATCCTGCAGCTCATTGGCCAGCCAGCCTAACCAGATTGATAAACTTCAGGTTCGATAAGAGGTCTTGTCTCAGTAAAAAAAAAATGAATAGTGATTGAGGAAGACAGTTGGCATTGCCCTCTGGCCTCTACACAGATGTGTGCACCCACATACATACATGTACACACCCACACTAACAATCACATTAGAAGTTGAGTGTGCTGAGCGGCTAATAGCTATAACCGCAGAACTTGGGAGGCAGAGGCTAGAGGACCACACGTTTGAAGCAGGCTGGGACTACATAACAGAATACTGCCTTAGAGATTTCGAAGGGGTTCTGGGAAGGTGGCTCCGGAGGGGAAATGCTTGCGGCACAGGCATGAGGACCTGGGTTCGATCCCCAGCACCCAGGTAGAAATTGCCATGGTGGTAGAAGTTGGCAACTTGGGGAGGTGGAGACAAGCAGACCCCATGGGCTCAGTGGCCAGCGCAGCCAAATCAGGCATTTCCAGGTTCAGCGAAAGACACTGTCTAAAAAAATAAGGTGGAGGGTGGTTGAGGAAGAGCTGGCGTCAACTTCCTGCCTCATTGTAGCTAGAGTTTTCCTGCCTTGCCCACAGTCAGGACAAATCTTTGTCACCCGCCAGTCCCACAGCCGCTCAGACCCAACCAAGTAAACACAGAGACTTATATTGCATACAAACTGTATGGCCGTGGCAGGCTTCTTGCTAACTGTTCTTATATCTTAAATTAACCCATTTTTATAAATCTATACCTTGCCACGTGGCTGGTGGCTTACCAGCATCTTCACATGCTGCTTGTCCTGGCGGTGGCTGCAGAGTCTCCTCAGCCTTCCGCTTCCCAGAATTCTCCTCTCTCCTTGTCCCACCTACTTCCTGCCTGGCCACTGGCCAATCAGTGTTTTATTTATTGACCAATCGGCAATTTGACACACAGACCATCCCACAGCACCTCATACATACACAAACACACACAAAGTTAGAGATTTTTAAAAAGAGCAGAGCTGTTACTCCAATGAAATTAAAAACAGAAAAATGTTTAAAGTTAGTAGAAACACCAGATTAATAAAAATTGATGTACCTCTGGGTAGACTGATACATATTTTAAAGGGACAAATTGCCAAATGAGGGACCAAAAAAAGGAATTCAACAACAGACCACACAGACGGTAAGACAGTAATAAAATCCCCATGTAAATAAATGTGACTAGATCCTCAAAAGCTACAAACCAGCAAAGCTCACCTCTAATAAAGTCATGGCTCAGATAGTCCTATGATTATTTTAAGCATTGGATTTGTGATCTAAACCCACATTTTAGAAATCCTCAAACCCTGATACATTCACCGTGTTGCAGTCTAACAAGGTTATTGTGGGATAGCTCATACACTATGCTACTCACAGCTCTCCAGTGAACATGCTTCATAGTTTTTCATGTATTTAGAGTTGTACGACTGTCTTTATGATGAATTTTAGAATGTTTCATTATTCCCAAAAAGATACTTGGTATCCAGTATTGGTACTTTCCCATTTCTCTTCAAATTCCATCCTATGTGGCCAACACATTCTTTATCTTTGGACTTGATTATTTAAGGCATTTCACATGGGTTAGGGTTTCTATTGCTGTGAAGAGACACCATGACCATGGCAACTCGTATAAAGGAAAACACTTAGCTGAACTGGTGGTTTACAGTTTCAGAGTAGTACATTTTCATCATGGTGGGGAGCGTGGTGATGTGCAGGCAGACATGGTGCTGGAGAAGTAGCTGAGTGTCCTACATCTTGCAGGCAACAGGAAGTGGTCTGAGACACTGGGCAACATCTTGAGCATATATGAGACCTCAAAGCCCACCTCCACAGTGACACACTTCCTCCAACAAGACCACACCCACTCCAACAAGAGCCACACTTCCTAATAGTGCGACTCCCTGTGAGCTTATGGGGGCCGTTTTCTTTCAAACAACCACAACATGAATGGAATCACAATGTGTGTGGAGTTTGTATCCTTTCTTCACTAATCATGGCATGTGCAATGTTCCTCTGTGTTGTCGTGTGTGTCAGGATGTGCTTTATCTCCTTCTACTGTCAAACAGCATTCTGTTGTACATCCACATCATATGTTGAAGTTCTGGTAATATCTTTAATATTAAAATATTACCAAGTTAATATTCTGTGATTCTAGAAAAGGGAAAACAATAAGAATAGACAACAGCTTGGGACTGGGGAGTTAAAGAGGCCTATGGGGGGGGTGCACGTTGCAGAGATGGCTCAGTGGTTAGGAACACTGGCTGCTTGTACAGAGAACCTGAGTTCAATTCCCAGCATCCATATGGTGGCATACAACCAACCACCTATAACTCCAAGTCCAAGAGATTGAATGGCCTCTTCTGACCTCCGAAGGCATCAGGTACACATGCAGTGCACATACGTGCAAGCAGGCGAAACACTCATACATATAAAATAAAATAAACAAGTCTTTGAGAGAAAAAAAAGAAAGAAGAAAGTCTACAAAGAGACTTGACTGGGAGAGTCAAGCCAGGACAAACTTCTGAGATTCCCTGCAGCTGAGTGAACTGTCTGCAAAGCTAAGGTGAAGCCTATGCAGTGGAGACCACAGGATGTTGGAAGATGGAAGACAGGAAAGCTGCAGGCGTTGAGTAGAGCCAGCCCAAGACAGAGTCCATGAGTGCCACATGCAGAGGGGCCTCGCCAAGCCCACTGCGGCTCAAATGATGCCACCCTACACCCTGGATGCCAGATCTGGAGCTATAATACGATGTTTCCCTGCTGGGCTTTGGTCGTGCTCCGGTCCAGTCTTTCCTTGCCATGGTGTCTCTGTGTGTTGGAAATGTGTGACTTGCCTTAGTATTGTACAGGGGCTCACAGTTAAGAATTGACCTTCAGTCTCAGAGGAGAGTGGAGATTCTGAGCAGCGTTGGAACTGTTGAAAGTCTGAGGAATCTTAAGTTGAACTAAAGCACTTTGCATTATGAGACCGTCATGAGCCTTTGGTGTCTGGCAATGCTGTCTGGAATCTCAGAGGCTCCTGGTGCCAACACATATTCCCCAGCAGGTGGTGATTTTAGGAGGCTGTGGAACCCGCAGGAGTTGGGGCCAGGCTATCAGAAGTAGGTCACTGAGACAGCTCTTCAAGGGTATTAGCCCAGCCCCTAGTTCTGATTACTGTCTGCTGTGGATCTGTCAGCCTGGGAGAGGACTCCGCCACCTTCCCTGCTGTGTAGGACAGAGCCATCCAAAATCGGTCTATAGTGGCTTTCCCCTCCCTGAGAGAGTGTGGTCTTCCATCCCATAATCACAGGCTCCGTTCGCTTTTCTAGTCATTGATATCCACAAACAAGGTTTGTGATTTTTAGTACTTAAGTCTTGTATTTCTTTAGTTAAACTTATTCCCATGTCTTGCTGTTGGGGAGCTAAGAAAACAGCGCCCCAATATCTGGCGCTTTGCCACAGTGAGTACTGTGCTTCAGCAGCAAGCTCTTCCCGACGTCCCCCACCTTCCTGCCTCTTCCTTCTATTTCCCCTAAGCGCAGAGAGGCGCTTCCTCTGTCGTTTCCTCATATGCCTGAAGATAGAGCCTCCCAAAGTGAACACAGCTGGCACAAGTCTCCTCCTCGGAATCTCATCTCTCGGAAAGATGAACTGCACAGTGGATGTAGTTTGAGCCGCATCTACGCAGACTTTACCACACTCTACTACCACCTGTCCTTCCGACAGCCATGAGCCTTCCTCTGTGTAAGCTACCCCCATGGCACCTACATCCTGCCGCATTCTCCCACATAAAGAGCCTATGTGACTTCTTGGTCTCAGTGGACTTTGGGGAAACTAATTTGTCTCTCACATGGTCCCTCTTGCAGATAATTAATTTGTACATTTTCTCCTCAATGGCAGAGGAAAATCCCACAATCCCTTTATTTCTACATCCTTCTGGACTCTAACTCCGGAGCCACATGGCCAAAGTGCCAAGCTCTGCCTGCTTGGGATGGAAACTGGCCCCATCCTTGAATTGTATTTGCATAAGTGTTCCTTTGTTGTTACTCTTTCGGGATAGGCAATTCCCCAGGCCTGCTCTTGACAGTTGTAGGAATAACAGGGTGGGTGTCACCCCAGGGACCCCATTCCTTCCATTTTTCCTTGTCTCCTTCAGCACAAACCAACACTCCAACATTAAATTTCATGGTGCTCTTTTTATATTTTTTTTTCCTCCTTTGCTTTTTAAACTGTAGACCTGCACAAGAGTTATAATAACCATGAGACACAGTCAATACTTGGCTTTCTTGAAATCTCCTCTGCCAATGAAGTCAGTCCAAAACACTTCAATTTAGCCTCCAGCAGATTCTTAGGACAAAGGCAATAAACAGCCACATTCTTTGCCAAAATATAAACCAGAATGTTCTGTAGGCCAGTTGCTAATATTATTCCCCTCGGAAACCTGTTGAGCTGGGCATCCATTGTCCACATTGCTCTTAGCACTACAGTCTTCTATGCACCTATTAGGATGGCCCCTACCAGGATTAATCTCCGCTCACAGCATTCAACCACTTTCCTAATCCAAAGTCCCAAAGTCTGCGTTCTTCCAATAAGCAGCATGGTCAGGTCTGTCTGTACCACAGTCCCTGGCACTACAACTTCATAGAATCAACCATTGAGCTTCCAAAGAGCTTTCTCCCTCTTACAATAGAATTGTGATTGTTTTCTTACTTTTACGTTTGAATTGTTGATTGCTGGCCTATAGGGGCACACATATGTTGATTTTTACATATTGATCTTGTATCATAACCTTGTGGCACTCACTTTAAGTTTTCATAATGTTCAGTGAGTCTTTTCTCATTTGCTCTACTTTTATTAGCATAGGTTAATTGTATGGGTTTCATTATGACATTTTCACACAAAAATATAACATAATTTGATCATATCACCAGAGTTCTTGTTTTTTTTTTTTTTTTGCACACATGTGCATATGGGCATATTTATGTGAATGTGTGCATCTATATACATGTGTGCATATAAAAGCCAGAAGTCAGCATTGGGTGTGTTCCTTCACTATGCTCTACCTTATTATTTTGTGAGACAGGGTCTTTAACTAAACCCAGAGCTCACAAATTTGTCTAGCCTGGCCAGCCTATGAGCTCTGGGGGACTAGCTTTCTCCACCACCCCATCACTGAGGTTCAAGATGAACACCATCATGTCTGGCTTCTCTGTGGGTTATCTTGGTCACTGTTCTATTGCTGTGAAGAGACACTATGGCCAAGGCAACTCTTATTAACAAAAGTTTTTAATTGAGGCTCTCACAGTTTCAGAGGTTTAGTCCATTGTCATCATGGTGGGGAGCATGGCAGATGTAGGCAGGTGCTGTAGCTGAGAGCTTTGCATCCTGATCCCAGGCAGAGAGGCAGAGTCTGGGTGTGGCATGGGTTTTTGAAAAATGTCAGAGGCCACCTTCAGTGACATACCTCCTCCAACAAGGCCACACCTCCTAATCCTTCTAATCCTTTTAAACAGTTCTGCTCCCTAGTGACTAAGCATTCAAATATATGAGCTTATGGGGGGGGGCATTCTTATTGGAACCACCACATGGGTGCCAGGAATCAAAATTCAGGTCCTCATGCTTGTGTGGCAGAATCTTTGTTCACAGAATCATCTTTCCAGACCAATGAGTGTTTTCTACATTCCTAGTCATGTCAGCTGCCCACAGATTTGCGGAATGGTCTTCAGGCAGTACATGTGTTTTAATGTGGTGAATCTCTAGCAACGACTTGCTGCAGGCATCCTTGCTAGGTGCTGCCTCTTCTCGTCCTCCAGAAGGGTCTGTCCTCAGCAGTCAGCCCTCTGCCATCACGACTAGCTGGGCCTTCAAGAGATGAGCTTAGTGGAGGCTGCTCTCATCTCCATCCGTTCATGGTCTTCCCTGAGTACCAACCTAAGCCAATCCCTGGGTCCTAATCCAGCCCCTCCCTCCAGACAGAAAGCAATTCCGGGCCTGGGCTGCATCCACCCTCCATAGCATGCCCTAAAACACAAAAAGATGAATGGACCCTGAAGGTTTTATCATTCTTTGTCTCTTCCTTCCAAGTCAGGATCTCTGCCAGGAACCATGGGTACAATAATTTTTATACCTAACTCTGAACAACTCCAAACAGAGGTTTAAAAAAAAAAAGCGCCACACAGAGCAAGCAAGATGGCAGAACATTCTCGGTAAAGGGGGAGAGCCAGCGTCTGTAAGTTGTCCTCTGACCACCACACCCCCCCCCAATACAAATAAATACAATGTTTTAAAGAAACCATGTCAATGCTAATTGGATATTAAAGTTTCTAATATTTGGGAAACGCTACAGTATGATCACATACTGCTTTGTTACATCTCTGTTGCTGCAACAAATCTCTGAGATCACTAGCTCACAAAGAGAAAAGGTGGAGGATGGCTCACAGCTTTGAAGGATGGCTCACGCATGCTCCACTGGCCCTTTGCTCTTGGTTCTGTGGTGAGGCGATACACACCACAAGGAGCGCATGATGGAGCAAGTTGCTCACCCCACTCCAGGAGCAAAAACAAAATGGAAGAGAACAGAATTGGGGTCTCTGCCATCCCTCCAAGGACACATGCTCCCAAAGGTCTGAATCTCCCATAAGCCTCTTGTCCTAACAATGACCCCATCCCCAGCCAACAATGCCAAGCTGGGACCAAGGCTTTAACACGCAGTCCTTTGAGGAACATTTTAATCCAAACTAGAGCACCCATGGAACAAATTCTAAAGTCTCAACCCACCATGCTTGTCGGGCCCTTGACTCCATCTGTGTGGGTGACCTGTGCTCAGTGGCTTTGCTCATCCACTGACCTGGTCTCCTTTGAACCAGTCTAGTGATTCTTTGAGAGTTCTGTGGGTTCTCAGGACTTTGAAATGCAGTGCTTCCTTAATCCAGGGCATGGACTTGGGTGTTTCCCATCCCCTCCAGGAGCAGGCTTAGTTCTTAGTGGATGAAAGACTCTGCAGGTCAGCCTCGGAGGCTGTGGATGGCCCGCTCAGTGAGGTCAGGGAACCTGAGTCTCCTGCTGGTGAGAGTGCCTGAGGAAGTTTGTGTTCCTCGGCTGCCTGGCCAGGCAAGTAACATCCCGAGGCAGAGAAGCCTCCAGGAGCTCCTCAGCCCAAATACTGCCTGGTGGGTGCTAATTGCAAGCACAGGGCCCTCATGCCAGCTCTGCCCTACAGGAGCCTGAAACCTCCCTCAGATCGGTTCCTACCCCAGGTAAATCACTCCAGCTGCACTCCAGTAACACAGGGCTTTTCAGAGACTGAAAAAATAACAACATTGTTATGAGCAGAGGCTGCCGGGAGGCGGGCGGGTAGCATTTTGGAGATGCATCGCTTTCAGTGGGTTCTATGACACATTTGCATTTAAATAGCCTCTTGATCTCTTTTTCTGAACTTCACAATAGCACTGCCTTCGAAGTGCTGACTAGCTGGGTGGCACTGCTCAGTTCTTACTTTGGCTGGGGCGCTGATCCGCTATCTTCGTCTGGCCATCCTAGTTCAGGTGACATTTGCAAATGCAAGGCTTAAATTAGCTTTTTTGTTCTTTCTGGTTAAGACTCCTGCAGCTTCTGGGCCTGCTGCCCGTCCTGTCCTACCTCTGAGCATCTCTCCATGGGAACAGGCCTCTGTCTTGTGGGATTGCTCTCTGGGTCAGGGCTGCCAGCAGGTCAGAGTCTGTCCTGGACCTAGCCAGGGGTCACCGGAGTTGGTTCATCCTCCCCTCAAGAGCTGGGTATTACATTTTCCAGCTACTTCCTCAAGAGTAAATGATGTGAGTCCGTGAGTAAGCATTCAGATGAAGGTTCATTATTGTCGTTATTTTTACCATACACACCCACTCACACTAATGCGTCTCTGATGTAAAGACTATACGATGGTATTCAGGGAGCTTATGCTGCTGGTTTCAAACAAGTCACAGTGGTAGAATTTACATAATAGTGGTAAGTAACCCCCCCCCCGGCCCCCAGGTAGTGAGTAACTGCCGATGCAATAAGTCAGATGGGGACAAATTAATAAATCCAGGTTTAATCTGAGCAAAACATCCCCGGGTGGTCCCAAGGGAAGAGGAAAAACCATGAGGGGAAGTCTGTGGGCCCGATCTTAAATACCCTCCAGGGGTGAAGCCCCTGCTTGGCGGGCTTTCTTTGGGCGGGGTCTGGAGAGGGCAGCTCCAGGGAGCTGCTGCTTGGCACACTGAGAGCAGGGTTTGGATTGGGACCCTGAGTTGGAGATCCCAGAGACTACACTTTACAGGTGTCAATAAGAGTTAAGAGATAACAGAGTCTTTTATGAGTGAGCATGTGGGTGAAGTCAACCTGTCCTGCCCAGTTGGTGTCCTTGGAGCTGGTTCAGGGGCTGGTGTATCTGGAGGGCCCCCCTTCAGGTTAACCTTGGATGAGGAGAGGGGTGGACCTGCAAAATACGGACTTGAAGATGGGTGAGGTCAAAGAGAGTTTCTAGAGTCTGGTATTAGCCTCTACCAGGCCAGATTCCTTGATACACTAGCAGAACTCTTTCCCCCAGGAACATGCAGGTGTCTGTAAAACAACTGGAACAGATTTACGTCTTGGTGTCATAGCAAAAAGCCTCTGTGCAGTCCTAAAAGCTGGGAGGAATAAAATCCACAGAAATTTAAGAACTTCTGAAAACTGTAGTCTGGGGGAAGAGCTGTTAAATTGGTAAGACTACCAGTACCCTCGTCATCAAATGCCATCAGACCCGAGAAAGATAAATAAACAGAAGCGAGACAGCTTTCCAGCTACCTAGGGCAGCTATCCCAGGTCTCTCACGGTTGTTGGGGACAGAAGTCCCAAAAGCAGTATCAGTCTTGGGCTGCCAAACCCAGAAGATCTGACAGACTTTCCTGTGGGGTAGGAATTGGGGAGAGTGACCTACCTTATCTTGGCAAAGTGGGGCAATGGATTCCCCAGGGTCCTGTTGTCACAGTCTGGGTAGGGTCTTGGCAGTGGTTTAAAGAGGAAAGCAGTTTCTTGCTATATGGCTGGCTTTGCGCATTTAAAGCAAGCTTCCAGGTGGAAGTTCTTCTGTGACCTTGGAGGAGGTACAGGATGCTGCCAGGAGCTGGCATGTCTCTGTCATGAGAAGCTTTTTTATTAAATGCCATATTCTCAGGTCTCTGAAGCATTTGAGAATCAGGGTATAATTATCTGTTAGGTATATTTGACTTAGACAAATATTATTTAGACTTAACTTTGAGAGCATATATAAGTTAAATCTGGACATACAGTTTACTCGATCAGTTACAGCTTACCAATGTTAGTAAAAGCAAGAAGACTAGAAAGAATATCCTAAGACATAATCATAGCACTGAAAAAATTTAGTGTTTTTAAAATCAATAATAAGGAAATACTCTTACACTATAAAATCTGGCTGTCAGCAAGATACATCCCTGTGCATGAATATATGGAGGTACAGATTTAATACCTCAGCAAACCAGTACTGTTTTAAACCTTATCTTCATAAACCTTGTTTTTAGGACAGGACAGGGATTATCATACAGAAATCTATCCTAATCCAAAATAATTTAGAGACCTGATGTGCCCTGGTGGGCCCATTTCCATGTGGTCACCTTGATTTAAGATGGCGGTGGAGTCCTATGACCTCCCCCTTCTCTATTCTTAGTCAATATGGAGACTGCCCATGTGTTTCCAGCAGTTCCAATTTGGAGTCACCAGTTTTAAGTTAACTTTTGTTACAGATTTTTAACCACACCCAATTTCTTAGCTGTTTTTCTTTAGTAAGGTAGAACAGCATAAAATAACTTTTTCTGTTTTCACATCAGATTCTGCAAAGCCCAGGGGCAAATCCTGAGCAAAGCAACTAAGTTGTTACCAAAGACACATGGTACATGCACCCCCAGGTATCCAAGACCAATCAGAAACAAGCATACTGGCCTCATTCCCATCCATACTCACGGAATAGACGGGACTTTTTAACAGAGACATAAACAAAACCTTTCCCGGGAAACTGGAGCCCGTAGGTAAAAAGGCCCTGCGGAGGGAAACCGAAAAACAGAGTAGCAGCAGACTGCCTGAGATCGGAGAGAGCTGGGACAGCAAGAGGAGGATTTGGAAAAAAAGACTTTTTAGGAGAGAGGAAGGTGTAGCTGAGTTTATTGAAGGACAACGGCAGACCGATGGGAGCAGTTGGTGAAGGCGGATGGAGACACAGAGAAACAGAGAGAGCATTTGATTGCCAGCAGGCAGGAGCAGGGAGCAGGGGCAGAGACGCAGAGAAACAGCGAACAGGGTAGGGGGCGGAATCTAGTGCTCATAAACCTGCATGAGGGAGCTAATTTGGATACATTTCTTACCGGACTTAAGACCCGGAAGCATACATTCACAAGTCTTATACTTGAGGCTTGAGGCTACAAAAACCACGTCTGATTCTATAAGCCTGCAGCCAGGAAAGGTGTGTGGAATTGTCTCCTGGGTGGAACATCTTCCAGACAGGAGAATTCCAAGGAGTAGGGACTGTCCCTGCTCCAGAATGGGACGGAGCTACCTGGCATCCCAACGACCTTGGCAGATGCACTCTGGAAGTCTCTGACCCAGAGGGTCAGAGGCTCGGAAGAGATCCTGGATCCCTTATAGGCATTTTGGTTTGGAAATGGGTGGCTTACTGAGAAAACTGGTCGGGTATACCAGATGAGGTGATGGAGAGGGGGAAAGGGGAGTTGAGTGTGGCTTCCCACAGCCACACAGCATGGTCTCAGGAAGACTTGACTCACCCTGGCCAACACACCAGAATCTATCTGAGCAAAACATTCCCGGGTGGTCCCAAGAGAAGCGGAGAAGAGGGGAAGTCTGTGGGCCAGGCCTTAAATGCCCTCCAGGGGTGGAGCCCCTGCTTGGTGGGCTTTCTTTGGGCGGGGTCTGGAGAGGGCAGCTCCCTGGAGCTGCCGCTTGGTGGGTGCGCTGAGGGAGGGATTTGAATGGGACCCTAAGCTGGAGATTCCCAATAGATAGTAGCCTCTTTTTTTAATTAAAAAAGCTGGTTATTCACTGTTTACCACCATATACACAGCATTAATAACAGCCAAAACAGTGACTACTAGTCCTTCTTCACAAAGAAGCCTAGCACATCTTCATTTGTCCCACAGCTTTCTGTACCCCCTTTCTCTGTCCCCCAACAGTCCCATGTGTAGAATATCTGTCAGCTCCAGATGGGATAGAATAAGGGACAAAGGCTGTTTCGTCTACCTTTCTAGGTTCCCTGGCTGGTCTGTTTTCTGTTGTTACATCAAAATACTTGAGTCTGTTTGCCTATAAAGAAAAGAGGGTTACTTAACTCACAGTTCTGTAGGTCTAAGGTCATGGCACTAGCATCTCTACATTGTGAGATTTCACGTGGGGGCATAGGTATATACACACAAACTCTCCACACTAAATAAGTAAATGTAGTACCTCTCTCTCTCTCTCTCTCTCTCTCTCTCTCTCTCTCTCTCTCTCTCTCTCTCTCTCTCTCTCTCGTGTGTGTGTGTGTGTGTGTGTGTGTGTGTGTGTGTGTGTGTGTTTATAAAATTCAGAAAAGGAATGATGAGTGAAGCTTATAAAACATCCTTTGCTATAGAGAAGAACAGAGCTTCTGGGCTTCTAGAGGACAAGGCAGACAAATTATGGGAAGATCCGTATAACCAATATTGTCTTACTATGCAGATAACAATCTCTCAGGTTATAAAAATTGTCCTATAGAAGCATTCTAATTTTTGGGTTTTTTTTTCTTTAATGGAAATTTTCTTTACCAAAAGGGATTTTCTTATTTCACTATAGGAGGTTAAGGAGAGAATAAAGAGCCTTTCCTGCACTGGCTAGTTTTAAATTTATTCTACTTCAAAATAATCGATATGCTAAAGTGACATATATATTTGGAGATGACATGTTTCAACCCCTTCTGATAGTATGGGATAAGCTCCTCCTCCAAGGAGACTGCTCCACTCTCATGGGTTACTAGTCCCAAAGGACTTCACAAAGCTTCTATCAGCGTCCCTCCAAAGGGCCAAGCAAGAACAGCTGGATGAAGAATCCCCTAAGAGGGTCCACTACTGCTTTGCATCTTCTCTCTCGCTGGCTCTGAGAAAGCTCCTCCAGGGGCCTTGCTATAGTTTAGTTGTCAAAAGTTTCCTGAAGACCTGGGCGTTAAAGGTTCAATCCCCAGGGTGGTGCTATTGGGGAGTGGAGGGGTTTTAAGAAAGTGGAATCTCATGGGGTGTTTTCAGGTCGTTGGAGGTGGCCTTAAAGGGGAGTGGGGACATCCTGACGATGACATAAATGGTCTGCTTCTCAGTGTGCTCCCACGGTGACGAGCCACCCTCATCAGAGGGTCTCCTTGATTTTGGACTAGAGGTTGTAGCCGAATTTCTAAGCAGTCTTATTAAATAAAGAACATGGAGCCAAAAAATGGCGGTGAAAGCCTTAGAGATCAGGGAAATAGTGAGAGCCACCAACCACTTACCCCACCAGCTCTGTAGTTTCCAAAATGTGAGCTACTTCCTGTCTAACCTGCGCCTTTATTGCCTTGCTTTTCTGCCTTCTCATTGGCTCTTAGCCCAGCTACCTCACTTCCCTGTCATTGTCTGTCTATACAGACCTCCAGGTCTCTATGGTTGGTACTGGGATTAAAGGCGTGTGTCACCACCTTGTCTCCACTGTTCCCTAGTGTGACCTTGAACACAGAGTCCCTGCCTGCCAAGTGATTGGATTAAGAGCATGTGCTACCAATTTTGTGTTAATGGCTTGCTATTTTCTCTGAACTCCAGGCAAACTTTATTTATTAACATACAAATAAAATATCACCACATTTCAGCATAAATAAAATATCACCACAAGAGGTTTCAAACCCATAAGCCAAAAACAACCGCCCCCTCCCCGCATAGGTTGATTTCATTATAGTGACCAAAAGCTGACTAACAGTGTCTCTACCCCATACTCTCTTCCAGCCCTTTACCCACCTCCCCTGAGAGAGCTTGGTGACCTCACGCTCAGCAGAGCCTTCCATCCTGAGGACATCCTGAGGTTCTTACTTTGCTTCTAGGAAATCAGGGGAGTCTCTCTCTGATCCCTGCCTCTATTCCCCCCCCCCCAATCCTCACCTCACAAAGCTCTTGTGACATTTCTCCATCCCTCTGAAGCCTTGCCATGTCCCTCCTGTCTGCCACAGTGATTGTCAACTCCTCCTCTGGCTCTCAGGGCCCCATCACTAAACCTGACAGGTCATTTACTTCTCAGAATGAGCTTCCTAGATAGAGAGGGGAGAACATCTTTGCTCATGTTAGCTAGTTATAAAAAAAGAAAGGGAAGGGGGCGCGGGAGGGAGGGAGGGAGGAAGATGAGCCCACCCTGAGTCTGCAAAGGTAGAACACCCTTTCTGTCCAAAACACAGTCATCAAAATGGCCCAGATGCCGAGTACCACAGCTGCTCCACTCCGTGGTCTCCCATTTTTCTTGTGTCTCATGGACCCTACTTGTCCTGCTGTTGTAGCTGGACTTAGGGTCCCAGGCTGTGTGTGACAAGCCAGATTTGGCCGCATGTCCTCAATAAACCAACCAAAACAGCCAAAATACAGTGAAAAGCAGCAGGGAAAAAAAATTTACTCAATGCGGCTTCATTCAGAAGAGAGACAAAGAGATCCAGTGACACCCTGTCCTAGTTAGAGTTACTGTTGTTGTAGATGAAAAGCCATGACCAAAGAAAGTTGGGGAGGAAAGGGTTTATTTGGCTTATGCTTCCATATCACAGTTCATCATCAAGGGAAGACAGGAACTCGAACAGGGCAGGAACCTGGAAGCAGGAGCTGATGCAGAGGCCATGGAGGATCGCTGCGTGCTGGCTTGCTCGTCATGGTGTACTCAGCCTGCTTTCTTATAGAACCCCCCAGGACCACCAGTCCGGGGCTGAAACCACCCACAATGGGCTGAGTCCTCCGCCATCAATCACTAATTAAGAAAATGTCCTCCAGACTTGCTTACAGCTCAGTGTTTGGAGGCATTTTCTCAATTGAGGCTCCCTTCTCTCAGGTGACTCCAGCTTGCATCCAGTTGACTAAAAACCATCCAGCACAGCCTCCTGTGTTCATCTATAGGGTCCTGACATGAGGTTAAGATTTAGTAGAGTGCCAGGGCCAGGCATAGCTAAGCGGTCCAGGACAAGGTGTGGTGCCCACCCCTGGCCCATCATCGTCTCCCGTTAAGGTGGACTGATAAGCCAATCTCTTCCCAGGAGAGAAATTCCCCTCTGACTGGTCCAGGCTTCATGCTTTCCCTTCTGGCATGAGGTTCCTGGGAAAACCCCAGTTTCCTGGCGTCCATTGCTTGAGTAGACTGATAGCCAGAGAAGAGGACCCTAGCATCTCTAGAACATCTCCATCTCTGACGGGTGGTGACACTTTGACGCTGACCTTTTCCAAAGCCTGCTTTTGTTAGGACTCCCACGAAGGCTGTCTTTTCCTCCAGTTTTTTTTTTTTTTTTTGACTGCTTAAAAATTAAATGTCATTCATACATGCATGGCACACACACACACACACACACACACACACACACACACACACACCCTCACAGACATACATAAATAAAAATAAAATAACTATTTTATAAAGAATCCAGTGGGGAAGGATGAAGTAGTTCAGTGGGTAAAGGCACATGCCAAACCTGATGACGTGAGCTGGACCCTCTGACCTCCACACACATGCAAGCACATGCTCACATCCATACATGCATACATACAAATCAGTGTTTAAGAAAAGAGAATCTAATGGATGGTATGAATGCTCTAAAAAGTACAGAAAATCGGTTTACACACATTCTGCATATACTTTCAGGGGTTTGTGAACTCAGGGCAGCAAGCAGGGGAAGTGACAGATCATTTCCATTACAAAAGGATTCTCTGCTCTAAGTAGGATTTGCTGTGGGGTCCAAAATGCCTTCTGTTGAATTCTGCTGTGTTTATTTGATTTGCAAAATTCTATTTCTGTGAGCCCTTACAGCCTAGACACTGTTTTAATCAATTCAAATACATTCCCTGTACATAGCTCTCCACAAAACAACAAAATTTTTAAACAAATATTTGTTGTACCTTCCCTGTGCCAGGCTGCAGGTTGCAGAGCAGAGGTAATTCTGGATCCTGACTGTGGGGGACTTGTGGGTCTGTGTGGCTCCTATGGCGTCTCCAGCACCCAGGAGAGTTCTCTGAGGCTCCAGCAAATGAATGAAGATGGAAGCCAAAGAAAGGGGGATAAAAAGAACCCTCAGCAATGTAATGATGACCAAAGGGGGAGGGAGATAGCGAGCGAGCGAGAGAGAGAGAGAGAGAGAGAGAGAGAGAGAGAGAGAGAGAGAGAGAGAAACAGACAGATAATACATACACACAGAGAGAGACAGACAGTCAGACAGACAGACACACAGAGAGACAGACAGACAGACACACACAGAGAGAGAGACAGAGACAGAGACAGAGACAGAGACAGAGAGACAGAGGGAGGGAGGAGGGAGGGAGGGAGGGAGGGAGGGAGGGATCCAGGGAAGGAGGAAGGGTGTGGAAACATGTTCTCATGGAGATCAGAAGACAACTTTCTCTCTGGTCAGTTTCTGGGATCAAACTCGGGATCGTCAGTCTTGATGGGAAGCGAGCCATCTCACCCACACCTATTATATTCCTTACTTTCTTAAGATGTTATCTTGTGTGTGTGTGTGCGCGCGCGCGCGCGCGCCATGGATTTGTAGTTGCCTGAGGAGCTCAGAAGAGAGAGGGCAAAAGATCCCCTGAGCTGCTCCATGTGGGTGCTTGGCTCTGAACTCAGGTACATATTCTTCTCCTTTTCTTTTTCTTCTGAGACAGGGTTTCTCTGTGTAACCCTGGCTGTCCTGGATCTCGCTCTGTAGACCAGGCTGTCCTGGAACTCACTCTGTAGACCAGGCTAGCCTGGAACGCACTCTGTAGACCAGGCTGGCCTGGAACTCACAGAGATCCATCTGCCCAGAGGATCCTCCCAAGTGCTGGATTAAAGGCCTCCACCATCCTGCAAGGTACATATTCCTAACTGCTGAACCATTGTCTCTCCAGCATGGCTCCCTGCCCTCCTCACTAGATTCTCGAAGGGGTCGTTGCTTTACAGAGATCAGGAGACATGGCTCCTTTTCCCCCCTTGAGTACTGTTCCAATGGAGCCATTAACCGGTGAAGCAAATGTTGGTAATTGTCTGTTTTTAGAAGGTAGCTCTTCATTAGCCACAAGCTTCCATCTAGCCGTCTCTAAGCGAGTCGCTAGGGCTGTGTGCTCAGTGAAGATCCTTGTTTATAAGCTTCCTAAGATGGAGACAGAAAAATATCCCCCCCCCCATACTTCAAAGAGGCTGAAAGCAGCAAGCTTTATAAAAACATGAAATGCAGGGGGGTCTGCTCCAAAAGGGAGGGGTGGGCTTGGAAATTTTCTGTTTGAGGAAAAGAGCTCTCTGCTTCAGGCTGCCTCTGGGTCTCACAGCTCAGTCTGAGATGAAGGGCTTCTGCCCCCCCAATTACCATGGCAGAGGAAGTTTCAGAAGCCACCGTCTATAAGCTGGATCCCTGGGGACCTGCTCAGAGCTCCAGCCCTTGCTTTTGGAGTGAAATCCTCCCCACCCCCGCCCCGTTTCAAGTCAGCAACCCTGCACCCCAGTTACTGCCATCGTTTCTATTCCTTCCTTTGAGTCAAAGGCCAGCCCCAGCTCTACATCTGCACCCCTTACTGGCCAGTGATACTTGCTGGCCTGCTCCTCAGCTGGCCCAGGCTTCTCCTAGTAATTTTTCAGAAAGACAAATACTCATCACCCTCCCCCACCACCCCACACACATACCTGGAGAGCCCACTGCCCTTAAAGGCCCCTTCCAGGGCTTGCTTTGTGGAGCTATTTCTTCTGTGGACTGTCTGTCTGTCCTGCCCTTTTTATTCACCCTAATGCAAAATACAGGATGGAGAGAGGGAGACCCTATACAGTGAGGCTCCATTAGAGAAAACTAAGTCTTCCTTTGCAAGCAGATGCCCATTGGAGGCAGCTTCTTGGTTGGGGTGGGAGCCCGTGTTCAGTTCCTCTGCTGGGGCTCTGTCTGGCTTGGACCTGTGCAGGCCTTACACATGCTGCTTAAATGGTTTTTGTTTGCTTGGTTTGGTTTGGTTGTTTTTACAAGAGTTAGAAGGAGAAAGCTCTGTGCCCCACCTGGCTTTGACGGCTACACTGTGCTAATACAGCTCATCTCTACTGCCCTGCAGAAGATTGTTTTGAAGCAAATTCTGGAGTTTAGAGTGTTTCATCTGTAAACAACCTGTATGTTTCTGAAGCATCGGAGATCTTTCATGCAAACACAGCCATGGAGCAGTGAGTGTGTCTAAAATGTTCTGACAGTTCCCTCGAGTGCTCAAGTACGCATTCAGTAGCCTCCTTTCCCTGGCTGTGGCCCGTGGCCACACGTTATGGCACGTTTAATGAGGCTCCAGGAAGAGCAACTTCATCATTGCTTCAAGCTCTGTATACGAACACTTCCAGACTCCGCGTTTTCCTTGTTGGAGAACATTGTTCCACTTTAGACCTTTCCTGTCTCTGCCACTGACTCTGCCTTTTCTGTTAATCCTGTCTTTATCCGGCTTTGCCTCTGCCCTCTCAAATGTCAGCTGCGGCTTGGCTGCCTCTCGATGACAGCGAAGAAGCATTTTGGAGATGAGCATTTTGGAGATGAGCATTTTGTAGGGGAGGTTGGGGTTGGTGGGATTTCCTACAGCTGGTCAGGCAGGGAGGATGCTTGGAAGAGGGGGTGAGGACAGGAGGGGAGGAGGGAGAGCATGGGAGTGCTGTAGGGAGGAAGGTGTGAGGTCAGAGCATCCTTCTGGGAAGCTAATTGTGCTGCAGAGATATATGATAAATATCTCTGGCTTCTGTGTTTTCTCCAAGCCAAGTGCCAAAGGATCTGGGAGCTTCCTGTCATGTCCTCATCCATTTAATCTCCTTGTTTTAGAGAAGGCATCCCTGCCTTAGAAGGGCTTCTGCTCCCCAGACCTCTTTCTCAGGACATTCAGCTCCTGTGTCAGGGACATTATCTCAGTCTGTTAACCACTGTCCTGAAAGAATTCCCAAGACAGGATCATGCACACAGAGGAGAATTTATTTCTCACAGTTCTAGAGACTGAGACATCCTAAGCCAGAGCACTCCACCTGGAGAGTGGATGCTGTTTGTGTCAGAGAGCAGCTGCAGTGAGGAAGTGATATCCACAGTGAGGACATGGGATCCACAGTGAGGAAGTGGGGTCCACAGTGAGGAGGTGGGATCCACAGTGAGGAAGTGGGGTGCACAGTGAGGACATGGGATCCACAGTGAGGAAGTGGGATCCACAGTGAGGAAGTGGGATCCACAGTGAGGAGGTGGGGTCCACAGTGAGGAAGTGGGATCCACAGTGAGGAGGTGGGATCCACAGTGAGGAAGTGGGATCCACAGTGAGGAAATGGGATCCACAGTGAGGAAATGGGATCCACAGTGAGGAAATGGGATCCACAGTGAGGAAATGGGATCCACAGTGAGGAGGTGGGATCCACAGTGAGGAAGTGGGATCCACAGTGAGGAAGTGGGATCCACAGTGAGAAAGTGGGATCCACAGTGAGGAAGTGGGATCCACAGTGAGGAAGTGGGATCCACAGTGAGGAAGCAGGACCTTTCAGGGGTTTGGAGGGAGAACCTGGGGAAGAAGTAAATCTACAGTGAGGAAGTAGGGCCCTGGGAGGACTGAGACCATGGGGAAAAAGTAGGACGCTGGAGAGGAAGTGGGACCCTGGGAAGGAAGTGAGACCCTAGGGAGGAAGTGAGACCCTGGGGAGGAAGTGGGACCCTGGGGAGGAAGTGAGACCCTGGGGAGGAAGTGGGACCTGATGAACCAGCCTGCCTTCATCTTAGGCTTAAAAGCCATCTTATAGTAAAGACAAATGGTTCATTCCTGTTTATGGTTAAATCTCTGTTTCTTAAGGATTGGTCTGTGCCCCACCTGTAACCTTAACTACAAATGGGTCTGTGCTGCCTGTTCCAGGAAATGTCAACAATGTCTTTGTTTCAAAAAGTTGTTTATCACCATCTTGCAACCCGACCCTTGTTTGAAAAGGTTGTTATGAGCACCTGTTGCTGTGTCTACCTATGTCATGTCTTCCTTGCGATCATGTCTCTGTTTCAGGAGGTCTTTGTGACTAACTTGTTATGCTTAGGTCCTGCTTCTGTAACGCCACCTATTTTGCTCTCCAGATCCCCCGTTTGGAAACCTCCTGCCTCTGAGCTATAAAAACCTAGTCTTTCTCACATCCAAGGCTGACCTCTTGAGTTCTGCCTTAATAGGAGGTAGCCCAACTACATGAATAAAAAAGCTTTAATCAATGGCTTGCTTTAATTAGTTTGGCCATATGATTTGGGTCGGTGGGGTGGTCTTTCTCCTTGAATCTTTGGGATTAACAGACACTGGGGAGGAAGTGGGTGGGAGTCACAGGAAGAAAGTGGGATCATTCATTTTCATTTTTCTCCCTCTGTGCTGGGGATTGAACTCAGGGCCCTTCACATGCTAGGCAGGTCTTCTACCCCTAAACTACAACCCTGCTGCTTTTTATCACCCTCTTATAAAATTAGTAACCCCATTATGTGGCCCATCCTCATGACTTTATTTAACCCTAATTACCTCCTCCAAAATCCCAACTCCAAATGCAGTCAATATGTAAATTTAGGGGTTGTGTTTGTTGTCCACATGTGAACTTTGAGGAGCTATATGTAAACCATGGCTACACCTCCCACCTCTGGTTACCTGAACTGGGGCAGTGGTGTGTGTGTGGGGGGGGGCGTTGTTATGGACACCGTTGATGTTGGTTAGTCAAGAGCCACCGGGGACACTGAGGAAGGCCAACATCCTGGGGACATGTGGGTGGCTGAGCGAGTGTCAGGCAAGGTTAAGAACTGTCCTTGAATTCTCCAGGCAAGACTGAGAACTTTCCTTGAATTCTCCAGGCAAGGTTGAGAACTGCTCTTGAGTTCTCCGAGAGGGGCCTGGGAAATGGGGGCTCACACGGCGGTGAGGACGTGAAGACGGAAGCGAGGCAGAATCTGCACGCTGTGAAGAGCCAGGCCACTTGAGTAACAGGAACGAGGCTACACTTCAGGTTTGAACAGTGTTCTTGTGTGTGCCGGCCCTCGGCCATGGACCTATTTTTATCTTCATCTGCCATGGGTGCAGAGTGGCCTTGTCTGACGTAGGGAGTCTGTGAAATTATTGGTCCTCGGGAGACTGCTGAGGATCACTGTGGGTGTCCAGCCAGCTCTTAGCTCCAGGCTAAAATTTCCTGTCAGACCCTAATAGCACTTGTACTTCAGCTCACAGTCTGGCATGGAGCCCCTCAAGCTGTCAGCTCCCAGGGCTGGCCCATCAGCTCTCCTCCTTGGCAGCCCTCAGCTAGAGCTGTGTCTACTTTGAAGGTTTGGTTGGTGACCCCTGAGAGATACGGGGTGTGTGTGTGTGTGTGTGTGTGTGTGTGTGTGTGTGGTGGGTGTTCATGAGAGGGCGGGTGCACATGAGAAGTGCATACGTTGCACGTGCTTGTGAAGGCCAGAGGTTAACCTCAGGAGTTGCTTCGTCCAGTGAGCCCCACAAATCCCCCAGTCTCCTCCCCAGCTCTGGGATTACAAAGTTTAACACCACACCCCGGCTTTTACCAGGGTGTTGGGGGTCCAACAGGCCTCTGTGTTAGAGTGGCAAGCACAATGGTTGAGTTGTTTCCAGTCCCCCCCCTCCCCCACCCCCCGACTTCAGAACTTTCCTTTCTTTGCTGCGCTGTCCCCCAGTCCCAACCCCTCCACCGTTTCCTCCTTTCCTCTTACAGGTTTTGTCTTAGAGGATGTCAGGGTGGGTGGCTGCAGGGCACAGCATGCTTTGCTGAAGTCTGGGCTAGCTCCCAGCTCTGCTGACTTCTCAGAAAATTGCTCCTCCGTGAGGTCCTCCTGTCCTGGGGTAGGGATGCCTCAGCTCGTGTTCAGTGCATCCCTTCCCTGATGAAATGGAGGGGCTCTGTGGACCACAGGCTGGTACGACATGATGAAAGTTTTAGCTGCCTCATTTAAAAAGGACTGTATTTTTCTGAAGGCATTCTGCTTCATCATCGCCTGGCCGCTGAGGCTGTGGCATCCTGGTGGAGTCACGTGGATCCATTTGCTTTCCAAGGCAGATTTCCCGTGGCTAAAAAGACTTTGTCCCTCTCTGTCTGGCTCAGTAGAGACATTTGCTTCCTGCAGACTGTCCAGGTAGCAAATGGACAGTTGAATGAGAACCACGCTTCTCATCTGCGGGGTTTGGTGTTTTTAATTAGCTCACCGGACAGCTACCTGTGTCCTTTAATGTATGCATTATTAATGGCCACAGGGAGGAGACATCCGTTTCATGCAATGATGAGCCTATGCTGTCTGTCTCAGCAACTGGCTTCACTCAGTTGTACTCCGAGGAGAAATAATGGCAAGATTGCAGAGGAATCATCATTAGGACGCTGTCCTGGGGAGCCCAGGCTACCCCACCACATCCCTGATAACATGAAGAAATCAGCGCTTCCTGGACCCTCAGGGAGAAAGATGCCACTGAGATTAGACAGTCTGGTTCTGGGTCTACACTCTCTCTCACACACACACAGGCACACGCATATGCATACTCACACATATACAAACACACTCATGCACACACACACAGAGGTACACATCACACACGCACATTCACACATATAAACATACTTATGCGTGAACACAGACACACAATCATGCACACTCCTACACGTAAATGTACACACTCACATGTGCACACATACACTCACACACATACACACTCATACATGAGCACTCTTACGCACACATATACACTCACATTTAATGGGGGCTGACTGATTTGGAGGAGACAGAGACGGGTGCTGGAGAGGCACAAAATCCATCCACGATACCTTTAAAAGAATCCTGACCTGCTTTTGCTGTTCTGCAGTGATGTGAGCCCCCGGCCCACCCTTCCCACTGTGGTGGGAGGAACAGTCCCACCCCTTAGCAGGAGGAATCTCTCTGGGAAGTAATTCACCATGTCCTGCTTCAGTCCCTTGTACAAGCTGGTCCAGTGTGTCCTGTGTTCCACAGAGGTACATATGTGCAGTAGGAACAAAGACTCCAAAGTTCATATTATTATCCTGGAAAGAAAAGACATAGCCAGGCGGTGGTGGCACACGCCTTTAATCCCAGCACTCGGCAGGCAGAGCCAGGCGGATCTCTGTGAGTTCGAGGCCAGCCTGGGCTACAGAGTGAGTTCCAGGAAAGGCGCAAAGTTACACAGAGAAACCCTGTCTTGAAAAAACAAAAAACAAAAAAAGAAAAGACAGTCATTGTTCCAAGCACCAAAGGGCATCTTAAAAAAATTCTGCCAATCATTGACTCCCGAGCTAGCCTGTGCTTCTGTTTGCCTGACTCCTGAGCTAACCTGTGCTTCTGCTTACCTGTCACCACATGTCCCCTACTAGTAAAGCGCCATCATGTGCTGTTAAAAGAGAAGTCTGGGCCAGGCGGTGGTGCACATTTTAATCCCAGCACCTGGGAGGCAGAGGCAGGTGGATCTCTGTGAGTTCGAGGCCAGCCTGGTCTACAGAGTGAGATCCAGGACAGGCACCAAAGCTACACAGAGAACCCTGTCTCAAAAAACCAAAAAGAGAGAGAGAGAGAGAGAGAGAGAGAGAGAGAGAGAGAGAGAGAGAGAAAGACAGAAAGAAAGAAAGAAAGAAAGAAAGAAAGAAAGAAAGAAAGAAAGAAAGAAAGAAAGACAGACAGACAGACAGACAGAAAGAAAGAAAGAAAGAAAGAAAGAAAGAAGGTAGGAGACGGTGTACGGGGTAAGAACAGCTGCTGCACAAGCGTGGGGCTCTCTACGTGGGTCCTCAGAACCCACACAAAAGCCAAGGGTGGCCCCCCACCCTGTAAGCCCAGCACTAAGAGAAGGGTAAAGACAGGAGGGTGATGACAAGCTTCAAGTCCAGTGACAGACCCTGACTCCAAAGTGAGGTCGAGGGTAGAGCAGAAAGACATCTTCACATGTGCACTCACTGTGAGCACAGCCACACACACACACATCACACACACACCACACATACACATCACACACACACCAGACATACACATCACACACACACACACATCACATACACACCACACATACACATCACACACACACACCAGACATACACATCACACACACACACCACACATACACATCACACACACACCAGACATACACATCACACACACACACACCACACATACACATCACACACACACACCAGACATACACATCACACACACACACACACCACACATACACATCACACACACACACACCAGGCATACACATCACACACACACACACACACCACACATACACATCACACACACACACACACACACACACACACACACACACACAGCCTTATTCTGCTAGACATAGGAGCACAAGGCTGCAATCCCAGAAGTGCTTAGAAGGTTGAGGCATGAGGATGTGCTAGTGAGGTC
Source organism: Peromyscus leucopus (assembly GCF_004664715.2). Taxonomy (NCBI): domain Eukaryota; kingdom Metazoa; phylum Chordata; class Mammalia; order Rodentia; family Cricetidae; genus Peromyscus; species Peromyscus leucopus. The sequence continues at coordinate 14,235,776 of NC_051079.1, forward strand.
TCGGCCAGGTTAAACAGTGAGTCCTCAGACAGACAGACAGACAGACAGACATCATGCTTCTATGTGTATTGTCATATTTTCTGAGCTGCTGCGTTTGCAGATAGGCTGAGATTTGATTCTGGAAGTAAATGGAACCTCTGACCTCTGAACCTCTCAAGCAAGCATTCTCACTCCCTAATCACATAAGCATGTGACTTTCTGGGCCTTTTCGGGCAAGTCTCTGTGCAAGAGAGAGGTCACACTTTGCTTTATCACATTCACTCAGGGGAAGGTGAGACAGGCTGATGGTGTGTCACAGTTAGGGAACGATGACTCCTCTGTGATAACTCTGCTCAGGATCTGTCGTGTGACTTTTCTTTAGGAAACTTGATCAATACCTACAGATCCGGTGCCAATGCCAGAGCCAGAAAACCACTGCAGTGAACCAGGGCATGGCGAGCTGGTGAGTTTGCTGAGGTTGCTTACAGGAGCACAGGTGAGGAGTCACTCACAGCATGACACAGATGTCACCCAGCATGGGTGACATCTCAGGAAAGCTGTGTTCCTAGACTTCCCTGCCTAGTTTGCAGACACCTCCACAGACCAGAGAGTCACTTCTTCCAAGCAGTACTCTGGACCAAGAGGCTTTGTAAATCTTCTAAGTTTCAGGAACTCACTGAGACTTACAAGTTGTTTACGTCCTCAGTGTAAACAGGCCTCTCTCCGGGATGGAATATCTATGTTCAGAAGAAATGCCACACAACAGGGTTCCCTGCTACAGGAGCTTTCTCTAACTGCCACATGGACTTTACTGACACTTGAACCCCACCCAGGGCCTTGCTGGATTAGGGGCTGGAGGGGCAGCTCATCAGCAAGGAGCATCTACTGCTCTTTCAAAGGACCTGAGTTTGGCTTCCAGCATCCTCGTCTGGTGGCTCACAACCATTGGAACTCCAACTTCAGGGGATTCAGCGCCCTCTTCTGGCCCCCTTGGACACCTGCGCTCACATGCGCATATGCTACCTCACATACACATAATTTTAAAATAATAAAAACAAATCGCAAGGCACTGGAGAGGTGGCTCTGCAGCTAAGAGGCCTGGCTGCTCTTCCAGAGGACTTAGGTTTAACCCCAGCCCCCACAGGGCAGCTCACAATGGTCTTTAACTTCAATTCCAGGGGATCAGTGAACTTCCCTGACCTCCGTGGGCACCAGCAAGCATGTGGTACACAGACATACATGCAGGCAAAACATTCAATACACACAGAAATACATAAATAATATTTTAAAAATAAAGAACTCTTTAGACAGGAATAATTAATTGGATTCTGTCTCTACAGTTACCTTTGATACACGTCTTGGCTTGCCCACCCATGCTGCAGGGTCTCCCTTCAGCGGGGAACAGAAGGGACAGATGTAGGGTCAGGATTTTGCCACTTTTGTTTGGCCAGGAGGCAGGAATGGTGGCCGTGTGCAGGCAGCAGGGCTTGTGGCGTATTGCCTGACGAGGGGAAGGGGACACAGGACACGCTGGGACCGCACTCTGGGTCCGAAGCAGTGATTTGGCCAACAGGTATCAGTCACGGCTCAGCAAGAGCTCAGGCACCCTGGCCTGGCAGAGAGCTGCTGAGCAGGCGGGTCTAGAGATCTCTACAATACAGAAGGCCTTGTCTGCAAGTGGGGAGGCAGCATCTCGAACCCGCAGCTAGACGACACTGCTGTAAAGAGAACCCGGGGACACAAAGCGTCATATTAACAGGGGCTAATTCTGAACGGAGGATGAGATGGAGTCTGTCTTAATTCTCCCTCATCGCTCCCTCCCTCCCTCACCCTCCCTGCCCCTGTCCCCACTCCAGATGGTCTGAAATGTCTGCCATCTCCCACAATGATTGGAATTAGAAAAGCAGTTTTCAGAACTATGGAGGAGAAAGATGCAAGATGGAACACCTTGCAAGAAACCACAGTGACAAAAGTCGCCACAGGAAACATCACCCGTGGAAGACCAGCTGGAAACCTGCGAAATTCCACTGTGAGAAAGAATTTTACTATTCGTAAGATGTGTTGAAACCTTGGATGGTGAGGGATTTGTCAGCCTCTCTGGTGTTAGAGTCACATCAAGCTCACACCCGACTCAGAGGGATCCCTCGCCTGGGTGGTTCCCTCTGACCCAGGGCTTTCCCAGGAGCCTTCTGCCCAGCATCCTTCCTCCCTTCCTTCCGGTCTCTGCTCCATAACTTAGAGGCCACTCTGGAGAAAAGCGGCTCTCCAGACCATCCCCTGGGTGTTCCTGTTTGCTGTCTTTCCCCGTTGGAACACCATGCTATGACAGCAGGGACCAGATCTGTTGGCACCATTGCCACAGTCGGGACTTAAACAGCAGCTGTGATAGGCGTGCGTGAAGTACTGGTCCAAGGAACAAATGAATCAATGAATGAATGAAGTCAGTCGAAGCTTCAGTGACGGTACAAGTGATATTTCTGGATGTTGGATCAAGAGACCCAGGTTTTTCTCCTCAAGGACTTACTGAGGATGATGGGTATGCTAGACACTCAAAGCAAGGATGTTGCCCCAAGTATCAATGTGTTCTGTTCCCAGCGACCTCTTCCAGGCCAGGACAAAGGGGCTTAAAGAAATCAGGCCTGGAAAACACAGTCTTGTGGCCCAGAAAGTCAGCTTCTGCCAAAAGTGAATCAGAAATCCTTGTAGAAATGTCTGGTTCCCCGTCTGGGGTTGAAAGTGCACAGGAGGAGCCGGAGATACCTCATAACGTGGAAAACAAGACACACTCAAGCTCAGCTGTGACAGAAGAGAGCCCCAGGAGCTGGTGGAAGAGGCTCCAGCACCGAGATGAGACCGTCTGAATAACGATGGCTGTTTTCAAACACATCAAATACATAAAAATCTGTGAGCTCATATTGATCTTTTAAAAAAACCAAAACAAAACAAGATTTAATTGGTCACCTTGGGAGATTGCTAGGACACAAAGTTATTATTCTGGAAACTGATAAAAAGGAAGGGAAGAATTAAATGTTTGCCCTGCTTTTCTTTATAGACTGTGTCAAGATACCCAACCAAGAGAAAATGCTCCTCTGCAGAAAGCCACTCAAGCTAACTAACGAAGTGAAGAAGCAACAAGAGAAATCACCATTGTGAAAGTCCCACTAGATAAAGGAGCTGAGTAGCAGTAATTAATGGTTGCTAGCCAGTTTGTGAAAGTCAATGGAAGATACTATAATGGGTCCATCAGAGTGACTCTCCCACAGGACAGCGTTAGTGCCAATAATAGTGAGCAACTGGGTCATGCCACTTGGGTTGATGCGTTGCAGGCACAGAGAACCACCTGGGAAATCATTCTGCATGCATGAACGCATGCATACCTAGGAATACATACACAAACACGTATACACTTGTACATACATCCACATGTGCACACGTATATACATACACAATATACATACATGTGTATACACATATGCACACACAAACATGCATACACATATGTGTACACACAAACATACACAGTATGCACATATATGCACATACACACATAAAAACAAATATTCTTAAACATATATACACAGTGCACATACATGCACACACAGACACACATAAATACTTATGCACACATGTACACTCAAACACACATGCACAAGTGGAGATAGACACACATACACTCACGAACACAAACATACACACACACTCATACATATGCACACAAAGTCACTAACTCCAGGGAGACAGGAGTGGCCGCAGATAGAAGGAGAGCTCAACAACGGAGTCCCAGGAAGCGTCTCCAAACTGGGGGTATGGATGCTTTTGCAGGACAAGTGAGTCCATTTCTTTACGTACGTGGCTTTGAAAGCCAAGGAAGGTGGGAGGCTCCAGAGATGGCTGCATGGTTAAGGGGACCAGCCTGGACCCGGCACCCGAGTTCAGCAGGGCGTGGTCCATAAACGCGTGCATCCACCGCACTGAGGCTTCCTGGTTGGTAGCCTACCCAAAACACACAAGCTCCAGTCCAGGGAGAGACCTTGCCTCAAAAGAGTAAGGCTAAGAGTGAGTGAGGAGGGCGCCCAATGCCTCCTCGGCCCCTCTGCGTGTACACAGGCTGTTCACCCACACATATGCCGCAAACACACATCACACACACACACACACACACACACACACACACACACACACACACACACACACACAGAGGAGAAGGAAGCCAGGTGTGGTGGGACGTAATCCCAGCACTCAGGAGGCTGAGGCAGGAGGACCAGGAGTTCAAGGCCAGCCTTGACTATATGGTGAGTTCTAGGCAGCGGTGTCCACGTGAGAGCTTGTCTCCAATAATCCAAAACAACGACAGCAAGAAAGCAAAGTAAGAGCGGCAGGAGCCGCCCCACCGAAGGCAACCCGGGACGGACCTGCTACTCGCGCAGCGCAGCATAGCTCTGTTTGCACACATCTTGAACAAGCCAGTTTGAACCATTGTAAAAACACGTTTGAGAGAAGAATGAATTCACACCGAGTGTTAGATACTGTTAAGAATCGTGTATCTTGTCGAATGTGATAGTATTGGAGTTATTCTTCTCAACTACTGTGTTTAGAGTCATGCACCGCATTCTTTGAATGAAAAATTACAAGATGTCTGGGATTTTCGTCAAAAGACTCACCAAAAGATACAGGGAGAGAATAGCTGAAAAAATGTTAAGGGTGCAGGTTTAGGACTGGGGATAGTTTGGACAGTAAAGTGCTTTTTGTAAACGTGAATACCAGAGTTCCATCTGCAGAGCCCAGTGAATAATAATAATAATAATAATAATAATAATAATAATAATAATAAGACAGTAAAGCTAAGCACAGTGGTGTGCTTGTCATCCAGCACTGTGGAGGCAGAGACAGACAGATTCCTGGGGATTGAAGGCCTGTCAGACCTTGTGTATGTGGGGTGGACAGCTCCTGAAGGTGCCCTCTGGCCTCCATGCACACAACACACACACACACACACACACACACACACACACACACACACACACACACGGGCATACATTGCCACAGACACGAATATGGACATACACACAGGGAGAGAGGCACACATGGACATACACACATGCACACATGGATAGAAGCACACATGGGCACACATGGGGTGTGGCTCACACACACATCAAGTGGGATTTGTAGAAGCTGCTATGGCCTCTGGTGGTTTTATAGCCACGGAACTTCTCCACCATCTGGGTCAGAGGCTTGCTTTTTTATTTTCAGTTGCCAATTGAGCACAATACGGTACAATAACAAGTTGCTCAAAAGTTGCTCATGGAAGATGTAGGTCCAAATATCTCATTGAATTCAATGAGACATAAAATTATATACATACTAGGAATTGAAGCTAGGGCTTTTGTGAATGCTAAGTGAGCATTCTCCTGTTGAGCTACATCCCAGCCTCCTATTACTTTTTATTTTGAGATGGGGTCTCACCAAGTCACCTAAGCAGCCTTGAATTTACCCTGTAACTCAGCCAGGCACTGAGCTTGTCGTCTTCCGGTCTCCGCCTCCCGTGTAGCTGGAGCTGCAAGCCTCCATCAGGCCCAGATAGACAAGCATATTTTAATAAGTAGGTTCAGAACAAACAACCATAGGGAAAAGCAAAAGAAATTTCAAAGCACATGATTTTCACTGACACCGCAGTGAATTTGAGAGCCGTGGTTTCCAACGCTGCTCTGTCTCCACAGTCACGGGGAAGGCAGTGAGTCCCCTGTTAAATGTCTCTCCACAGTCTCAACAGAAAACACGCTGATAAATATGTAAGGTTTCCAGTGTGACCAAAGAGCTTCTGTTCACCAAATTATCTGATCCAGTTAGAGCAATAATTCTGCTGGCCGAAGAGCCCTGCTCGGGACTCTGGTAGGCAGAGACCAGCCTCACAGAGATGTGCTGGACCGGAGCATGAAAGAGACCTCAGTAATGACAACACATGAAGAATGTTCACTTTTAACATCTCACCAACTTGAAATAAATAACGTTTTCTATTTCAAAATTCACCTCCAGCTTCTGATTGATAATCATAGTTCCACAATGCAGCCTATAAATTGCACCTAAATTATCTATATCTTTTAATGAGGGAAAGAGATTTCAGAGCCATAGATTTCTTGTGCATACATCACCTTTTATTTATTTATTTTTTTATTGAGACAGGGTCTAATTATGCTGGCCTGGAATTGCTATATAGACCACGCTGGTCTTGAACTCATAGTGTTGGGTCCAGGATCTCGAAATAATGGGGAACTGACCACCAAAGTCTATTAAACCAGAAGCAAACTTTATTCCAGAAAAATAAAAAATTAAAAAAAAAATCACCTCGGGGCACAAAAACTTATCAGCTTGCCGAGACCACAGCTAATGTTGGAATTCTGAGGCTGTGGCGATGGAGGTGGGTACCTTTACACTATCAGGCACCGGGTGCATGCTAGCAGTCACGTAAAAACAACTATTAAAAGTTAACTTTGAAGCCGGGCAGTGGTGGCGCACACCTTTAATCCCAGCACTCGGGAGGCAGAGCCAGGCGGATCTCTGTGAGTTCAAGGCCAGCCTGGTCTCCAAAGCGAGTTCCAGGAAAGGCGCAAAGCTACACAGAGAAACCCTGTCTCGAAAAACCAAAAAAAAAAAAAAGTTAACTTTGGTCCAGGCAGTTGTTGGCTATAAGGGGCAAGGGGCTTAAAAGTTAACCCCTGGCTGTTGACAGAGGAGCTGTCTGTAAAGCAGAGAGCCACTGTTAGAAATTAACCTTTAGAGCTGATAACTGTCAGTTTTTATCTCTTAAGCTTATAATTTTATATTTCTATTTTCCTGGACCCTTCAATAGAGATCTGCCTGCCTCTACCTCCTGAATACTGAGATTAAAGGCCTCCAGCACCATGCCTGGCTATCATTTTAACCTTTAAAAAATGTATTACATGTACTTAATACATGTGTGTCTGGGGGGAGGGGAGTGTCATAGGATGATTTTCAGGAGTCAGTTTTCTCCTACCATGTGGGTCCCAAACATCAAATTCAGGCCATCAGGCTTGAACAGGGGTTCCTTGACCTGCTGAGTCATTCTTGGGTCCATGCATTAACTTCTTGATGAAAAAGAAAATAAAAATCCACAATATTCATGTGTGCCTGCCTAGAGCATGCCATCACCTACATTTTGGTAGTTGCTGAGATGAGTCACAAAAATCTGCAGAGCTGAAAACTTTTGGGTTTGTCTTTTAATTTTTGTTTTATCCCTTTCTTTTATAGTTTAATGTTCATGGCAAATGCCTGGGGCTAACGAGGTGTGACAGCTCTGTACTTGCCATAAAGCATGAGGACCTGAGTTCCTCAGGACAAGAAAAAAGTAAAACAAACCAAAACAAGTCGGGCTGTGGTGGCAAACTATTTTGAGGAGGCAGAGGCAGTTGGGTGTCTGTGAGTTCAAGGCCAACCTGGTCTACATACTTAGTGAATTCCAGGCCAGCTGGAGGTACACGATGAGACCCTGCTTCAGAAAACAAGTAAACAAACAAACAAAAAAACCCACAGGCTTAATAATGTGTGCTTGTGTGTACTGGGGAGACAGAGGCAGGCAGATCTCCGGGACTTGCTGGTCATTCTAGCCTACATGCTGAACTCCAGGCCAGTCAGAGATGGTTTCTCAAAAAGGAAAAAAGAAAGAGAGAAGGAGAGAGAGAGAGAGAGAGAGAGAGAGAGAGAGAGAGAGAGAGAGAGAGAGAGAGAAGGAAGCAAGGAAGGAAGGAAGGAAGGAAGGAAGGAAGGAAGGAAGGAAGAAAGAAAGAAAGAAAGAAAGAAAGAAAGAAAGAAAGAAAGAAAGAAAGAAAGAAAGAAAGAAAGAAAGGAGAGGATGGTGCCTAGAGGTTGTCTTCTGGCCCTCCATGTATGTGCACACACACCCCACAAACATACACACACCCCCATGCGCAAACACATGCCCAGTCTCTCCCCGCCCCCCACACTTCCTAAGGTAACAGGCAAATTAGCAAGCATGGATGCTGAATTCACATCTTTAAACACTGGATCAAACTGATTTCTTATCTTACAGAAACATGAATTTGTTTCACATTTTATTCCTGACAGAATTATTTCCCCAACAGCTGCTGGACCTCAGCATGTGATGAGACATTATTATGCTCCATTTCCACATTACACATAAAAGGAGAATAGTCTCCTTTCATGCATTTGCCTTTATGTAATTCACAAGTTCTTAATCCATCACTGAATGCACAACTAGCTTATGTGATTGTTTTTCTCTTAGCAACAAGACTTTCTCAATGAAGGGCACAGTCTACATCAGTGGTTTTCAACCTGTGGGTCTTGATCCCTTTGGGGGTCACATATCAGATATTCTGCATATCAGATACTTACATTATGATTCAAAACAGTAGCAAAATTATGTTATGGTTGGGGGTTCCTACAACATGAGGAAATGTATTACAGGGTCGCAGCATTAGGGAGGTGGGAACCAGTGGCCTACATCCTGTCATAGACCCTGAGCCTGATGAAGAGAGTTCACATATCATCGCTCCTCCATTAACAGGACACATTCTCTTCCAAACCACATGTGTTACCCATGTAGCCTCCTACCGTTTCATACAGTTCCTTGTTAGTTATGCTAATTGCAAATAATAATAAAAAGAAATCTTCATATGGCCATGCTTCAAACCGCATGCATTCTGTGGTCACTGCATTTGGAAAGCTGAACATTCTTTAAGTTGCGGCGGCGGTGGTGGTGGCACACACCTTTAATCCCAGAACTCGGGAGGCAGAGGCAGGTGGATCTCTGTGAGTTCGAGGCCAGCCTGGGCTACAGAGTGAGTTCCAGGACAGGCTCCAAAGCTACACAGAGAAACCCTGTCTTGAAAAACCAAAAAAAAAAAAAAAAAAAAAAAAAAAAAAAAAAAAAAAAAAAAAAAAAAAAAACCAAACCTTTTTGCTGGGTGTGTTTGTTCCGTGGGTTGTGTTTCTGTGTCAGTAGGCAGTTGCTGAGCACATCAGGTTAGTTATTGACTATCACAGGGATAGAAATAGTCCGGTTGTTACCTCCCAAATCAGACTAGCAATTTGCTAAATCACAGGAAGGCTGGAGGCGTGGCTCATCTGGTGGAGTATTTGCCCAGCTTACACAAAGCCCCCAGTTCCAGCCTCAGCACCACATAAACTGGCTGGGGTGGCTCATGCCTTTAATCTCAGGACTCAGGAGGCGGTAGCCAGAAGTTTGCATCAGAAATTTGAAGCGGTCCTCAGCTACACAGCTTGACTGAGGACAGCCTGGGTTGCCTCATCAACAGCAATAAAATAAGATTTAATAAAAATTAAAAACAGCTTATAAAAATAGGTACTTCACTTCTCAGATTGTTACATTATACACGGTCACAGGAGCTCAACCAGGGAAAAGTAACCTCTGCTGACATCTTTGGAGGTTGTGGTAAGGTAGTCTCCTGTGTGAATTCCTCAGCGTTCTCTCGGTTTCTGTGCACACTTCCCCGGTCACGAAGACTGTGGGTGCCATGGATCCACGGACCACAATCTGAGTAACAGCATTTTACATTTCGCTCTACTTTCGTTTGTCCACACATTTCTCAGCCTATAACAAATCACCACCATGTTAGCAGCATAACTCAGCACTGGAGGATTCTCTCCCGGTTCCCAAGGCTAGGAGCGCAGACACTTCCTGTGTCTTCTGCTTACGAGGCAGTCATGGGATTAATCCACGGAGTCTATTTAATGAGCAAAGGAATTTATTTGGGGGTTAACTCACAACCACGGGAGATTTATCGTAGGGTCCGGGAAAGCTGAGCTATGTCCCACGTTGATCCGCCTGGTCCAAGATCTCAGCATCTGAAACCACGAGGTAGCGAAGAGAAGAATACATACGTGCATCCCAGGTCTTAAGGGTCCCCCAGTGGCCACGTCCCAGGGGCATGTACCTCAAGGTCAAAGCAGGTGTAACAGTTACCCGATACCTCACTAGGGCCGGTGCTTCAGGGCATGGCTCAAACAGCCACCCCCTCCAAGGCAGCTGTGAGGTGTCACCTGGGCTGCATGCCCACCCGGAAGACCGGCTTGGGAAGAATGTGTTTCTAAACCCGCTCAGCAACTTGGAAAAATTCAGCTCTGAGACCCAGCTCCGGCTGACCGAGGTCCTCCCAGTTTACAACATGGCTGCGTCATGTGGGTCAGCAGAAGAAAACAGAATGCATGTTGGGAGTCTCTTCAATCACATGTTGGGTTCTGGTGAACTTTCTTCCTGGCTTGCGGTCATTTTCTGTACTGTCTTGTGGCAGAGAGAGAAAGACCCTCCTTTCTTCCTCTGTTTTTCTTTCCTTTCTAAGACAGAGTCTCGCCAGCTTCCTCAGGTTAGCCTTAAATTCCCTGGGCCCAAAAGACCCTCCAGCTCCAGCCTCCTTAACAGCTGACTGGAGGTCCATGACTACCTCTGAAAGTGCCTCTTCCTAGGAAGCCATCAGTTAGCCTTCTCAGTTCAGGAAGCACACAGGTAGTGACTCATTTAACCTTAATTATCTCCTAAAAGTCGTATTTCCATCATATTAGGTGGTTAGAACTTGAACATAAGAAGGGAGGTAATTCAGTCACAGATGTTAAACCAGCCTTGAATTCCTGAGATACAGTCTACTTAGTCATGGTATATCATCTGAGAGTGTTTTAGAATCCAACAAAATGTTTGAGTATATAATTTTTTAAAGGGGAATGGGGGCTTGGGAGATGGCTCTGTGACCACAGTGATTATCATGTAAGCCATAAGGACTGGAGTTCGGATCCTCAGAATCCACACAAAATATTGTGTAGGTGTGACAGCCCACCTGTAATTTCTGGCCTCGTGGGTAGAGATAGAGGATTCCTAGAGCAAGCTGGCTGGTGAGACTGGCCACATCATTGAGCTCTGGGTTAGAAAGTGAGACCCCAACTCAGTGAACAAGGTATTAGAGTTCCATCAAGGACAATTACTAACACCAACCTTGGACCTCCACATGCATATGAACACACATGCCCACACCTATGACCACACACATGCAAACATGTATAGACACACATACATAACACATAAACAGGAATATAGGCAAAAAAGGTGGAAAAGGAAGGACCTTTACCTCCTCCTGTCCACAGCCATGACCGATACTGACATATGAACATCTATTGCATTCTAATCCTTCAGCAGCTTCAGCTTGGCTTTACCATGGTGTGATAGGAGCTTTCACTAGCCCTGGCTTTCCTAGCACTGGCTAAGAAACCCTGCCCTACAGTACAGTCTTTCCATCTAGTGCTGAAGTGACCCAGCACATATACTATGCAGCCCACCCTATGGAGACACAGAAGATCCTCACTGTGGCCACAATGACCTCCTCCCCTTATTCCAGAGCCTTTCGAATTGAAGGAAAGACTTTTGAAGATCAAGGATGATATGGAATTTTCAACTTGAGGTTCATTATTATTTGACTGAGAGAGACCTAATTGTATTGGATGCTACAGTGCCCTTGGGATGCTTAGTGTTTGGATTGATTACCACTGCTATCTTCTGTTGTGGAATAGCATATTTGTTTAACTATGTAAAGATGTGTTGCATTGGTTTATGTTGCAATTGTTTAACTATGTAAAGATGTGTTGCATTGGTTTATGTTGCAATTGTTTAACTATGTAAAGATGTGTTGCTGTTTGGCCTTTTCTGCCTATGATCGAGTAAAAAGCTGAACAGCAGCCAATAGCTAAGCAGAGGAGGGATGGGGTTGGTGGGCAGAGAGAAGAGGGGCCAGCTAGCCTGGGCCAAGCCAGGAAAGCAGAATGGACAGTATGTAGATGAGGTAAACGAGCCTCAGGGCAGCCCATAGATTAATAAAAATGGGTTAATTTAAGTTAAAAAAAAAAACTAGCTAGAAATAAGCCTAAGCTAAGGCCAAGCATTCATAATTAATACTAAGTCTTCCTGTCATGATTTCGGGGCTGGCAGTTCAAGAAAGCCTGCTATGATCTTCAGCATTTTAAAAATGCTATATGTTTTAATAATGACTCATTTCTACAGTTTTGTGAACATCCAGACTTTCAATGGTGTTCAAGACTGAGCAAGTGCCTGGGCCAAAGACTAGCCCAAACCAGCCACTTTGAAGCCCAGAGCCACCCACACATACTGCCCTTACACGGGAGTATTTCCAACAGTTATCTTCAACATCTGACAGAGTTCTTGATCCCTGTCTTAGCTCGTTGTCGTCTTGTTTAGTAGGAAGAAGGGTTCTGTTAGATTTAGGAGTGAAAAGTAGAGGGACAGAAGGCAGGAGGCGAGCAGAGTGACCTCACCAGATGACGAGCCTGGTTATTTCAAACAGAGAAGGACAGCTACTCTCCCACAGAATGGTGGGGGGGGGGGAGAAAGATGGGGGTGTGAAGAGTGGTCTGGGACCTTTTAAAGAGGTGGGTGAGGGGCTTGGGAATGAGGAAGCTGGTGTAGCTTGGGGAGCTGTGTGCAGATCTGAGGTCTCTCCTCCTGGAATTATTTGCTCAGGCATGTCAGACTCTCTTGGGAGACAGGCTGTCTCAGCGAACCTTCCTTTGTGACTGACTGAGAAAGGTCAGGCGAGGCCAGCTGTAACCTCATAGGAATTCTGTTTTTACAACCGAGGCTCTACACTCACATGCTGAAAATTTAAAATCTGCCTGCTAGCTACGTCCCCGGTCTCTCTGCCTTTGCTGCTTCTTCCCCTCCGGCTCCAGCTCATCCACAGACCTTCTCCCTTGTGCTGAGCTGCTCTATCAGGAGAAGGCGCCATATTGGTCCAGAAAGAGTGTCTGATCAGAATGCAGGAGGTGGCCTGTGTCTGCCACTGTCCAGCGACATTCAGTCATGTATGGTGGTGATATATTGGATTTTTGACTGCTGTTATGACATTTTCATACATATGTATCGTCACGCATTGCTCATACCCACTCTCTCCCATTGTCTTCCTACATCAGCTACTTGTCTTGTCTTGTGAGCAAAAACCTGTCAAAATACCTGACAGGAAGCAACTTAAAGGAGAGGGTATTGGGAACTGGAGAAATGACTCCAGGGTTAAGAGCACTGGCTGCCCTTCCAGAGGTCCTGGTTCAAATCCCAGCTGCTGTGGGATGTTCTGTATGTTAAATGTGTTGCTCTGAATGGTTAATAAATAAAACACTGATTGGCCAATAGCCAGGCAGGAAGTATAGGCGGGACAAGGAGAGAGGAGAATTCTGAGAAGTGGAAGGCTAAGGCAGAGAGATGCTGCCAGCCGCTCTCATTACAAGCAAGATGTAAAGTACCGGAAGGCCACGAGCCATGTGGCAACTTGTAGATTAATAGAAATGGGTTACTTTAAGATATAAGAACTAGATAGCAAGAAGCCTGCCACGGCCATACAGTTTATAAGCAATATAAGTCTCTGTGTGTTTACTCGGTTGAGTCTAAGGGGCTATGGGACTGGCGGGTGAGAGAGATTTGTCCTGACCACAGGCCAGGCAGGACTGGAGGAAACTCCAGCTACACCCAGCAACCACATGGCATCTCGGAACCATCTGCAACTCTGGTTCCAGGGGCATCAGATGCCCTCTTCTGGCCTCCACAGGCACTGCATGCAAATGGTGCACAGACATACATGCAGGCAAAACAACCATATCCATAAAATAAAAAAAGATTGTTTTAAGGAGAAAGGGTTATTGAGCTATGGCTAAGAAATATGACTCACACTGTGGCTGTCAGCTCCAAGGCAACAGGCCTGTGCTATAGCAACTCTCATACACTGTAGCAGACCAAGAAACCCGGCAAGGACAAGAAGCAGGGCGTGGCTGCGAACGTCAAGGTCCCTCCCACAGGGACCCACACCTTCCAGCCAGGCCCCACTGCTCAAGGTTCCACAACCCCCAAAACGGCTCACCATCTGGGGACCAAGCGTCTAAACACACGAGGGAAGCATGGCCGTTCACTCTCAAACCTCAACCCCTTCCCGACACGCCTCCCCATCTCCTCTCAGGCTCCAAATAGCACCCCTTCTCTCTCTGCCTCTCGGATGCACACAAAAGCACAGACTCTGAAGGTAAGCGGGAAAGTAATTGAGAAAACTGAAAAGTTTCTGCACCCCGAAAAGCCTCTCCGCTGATGCAGCAATCCAAATCAGACCAAATCAAACCGGATTAAGAAAAAGCCCAGGTTTAATGGGTAAAGCGCTCCCAGGTGATTTCCCACCCCACCCCACCCCCACCCCATAGGGGATACGGGGAAGACAGACTGAAAAAACACATGTCTGTTTTCTGGGGTGCAGTTTATATATCCTGTGAGAGTGGTCTTGAGCTTCTCTGGGGGAGGAGCGGTGTTTGGCGGACTTGAGACAGGGCAGCGTTTGGGGAGAGAGAGAGATGGGGGAGGGGGGTTGAGGTGGATCTTCCACCAGAGCATCCCAGACTCTTTGGGTACATGGTGCCAGGAGCTGAGGTGGAGCTTCCTCCAGAACGAAAATGACCCCACCAGACTGACCTGTGGGCAAGCCTGTGGGGCGTTTTCTTGACTGATGATTGATGTGGGAGGGACCAGCTCCCTGGGGCTGGTGCCACCCCTGGGCTGGTGGTCCTGAATGCTATAAGAAAGCAGGATGAGCGAATGTCTTAGTAAGGGAGTTCTATTGCTGTGAAGAGACACCATGACCATGGCAACTCTCATAAGAAAACATTCAACTGGGTTGGCTCGCTCACAGTTTCAGAGGTTCAGTCCATTATCATCATGACGGGGAGCACGGTGGTGGACAGGCAGACGTGGTGCTGGAGCTGAGAGTGCTGCATCTTGCAGGCAACAGGAAGTCAACTGACTGTCACACTGAGGGAAGCTTGAGCAAGAGAGACCCCAAGGCCCACCCCCACAGTGACACACTTCCTCCAACAAACCCACACCTCCTGATAGTGCCACTCCCTTTGGGGGCCATTTTCTTTCAAACCACCATGTAGATGTAATTCTGAATGGTTTTATTAAACAAGAAACACAGAGCCAAATGCAGAGTTAAAAGCCCCAGAGGTCAGAGCAGTAGCCAAGAGCTGAGACCAAGACCGCCTTCTGATCACTTGCAGTCGCTGCCGTCCTTCCTCTGAGAAAGAGACCTACCTCTTGTGTGTCTGTCTTTTTATTGACTTTCTGTTCTGCCCTCTTATTGGTTGTAAACCCAACCACATGACCTCCTTGTCACTGCCTCCAGGTCTCTATGGTTGGTATTGAGATTAAAGGCGTGTGTCACCAAGCTGGCTGTATCCTTGAACACACAGAGATCTGTCTGCCGTGTGATTGGGATTAAGGGCGTGTGCTACCACTGCCAGACTTCTGCTATGGCTTGCTATTAGCTCTGACCCCCAAGCAACTTTATTTATTAACATACAAATAAAATCACATTTCAGCACCAATAAAATATCACTATACCACCACAGCAAGGTACAAGGAACAAGTCAGTAACCATCATTCCTCCATTGCCTCTGCTCCAGTTCCTGCCTTGAGTTCTTTTTTGTTTGTTTGTTTGTTTGTTTTCCGAGACAGGGTTTCTCTATGTAGCTTTTTGGAGCCTGTCCTGAAACTCACTTTGTAGACCAGGCTGACCTAGAACTCACAGAGATTCACTTGCCTCTGTTTCCCGAGTGCTAGGATTAAAGGCATACACTACCATCACCTGGCCCTGCCTTGAGTTCTTCTCTTGACTTCTCTTGATGATGGACTACAGTCCACAAGTGAAGTAAACTCCTCTCCAAGTTGCTTTTAGTCATGGTGTTTATCACAGCACTAGAAACCCCAAGACATATATCTATGTAGGTATGTATGCCTCTGTGTGTGTGTGTGTGTGTGTGTGTGTGTGTGTGTGCTTAAGCAAGAGAGAGAAAATATGATAATCCTTTTCTGTTTTTAACATGATAACCTCCAGTTCCAGCCACTTTCTTGCAAATGACAAAATTTCATTCTTTTTTATGGTTGAATAAAACTCACTGTATATCTATACCATGTTTTCTCAGTTCACTCACCCATTATTGTATCATATTTTCAAAGGATACTGTGATCTCCAGTAGGTTGCTTTGTAAGCTAGATAATTAGTCTCTGTCACCATGCACCTATGGGAAGGCACTGGCAATGTGTTCCCTGGGGATGAACCTTCTGCCCTCCCTTACACCAGTGTTAGTAAGTTCAAACCTGTGGGGTGGAACATTGGAATGAACAGTCGTGTCAACAGATGTCACAGAGTAATTGAATCAATAATGTTTAATGCAATGGATGCTGCTTATAAACGTTGCTTGAGAGTTAAGGCAGCTGTTTATTTGAGCAAGAAAAGTGAAAGTACCCGTTCAGCAAAAAGAAGAGACAGGGGCCTTTGCAGAAGCAGCAGAACAATGATGTTGTGGGAATTTCTCCGTCATCCTGGAGGCCAGAGAATGCAGCTAGACATCACCAGGTGGTTATTAAGGGATGGAATTAACACTGAGGGCAAGATGAGGCCAATGGGTAGATTTGCCTCCAGGGGAGCAAGATGCCTGCCATCAGTTGCGTGATGCTATTAATGGGGTTTTCATGCTGTTAATGAGGCTCCCAATTAGGGCTCCGGGCCCCTGTGTTTGACCTTGTCACATTTTTTTTTTTCACAAAGACTGATGATTATTCTATTTTCCAATAAAACAAATCATGGAAAAATAGAGAAAGTGGTAGACAACATAATCAAGACTTAGAACTCTCCTGGGGGTCAGAAATGTCCGGTTACAACCAAGGAGGTGAATCTGCATAGCACAGAGGTCAGAGTTCATACCAACACCCCAAACCACTTATAAATCATGAGTGGGGGTTAGGCCTGAGAGGATTCTTATGGAGAAAAGCTCAATGCCAATCAAACATGCAACGTGACAGGTATTGAGAGCAGTCACCCCAGGTCTGCAGTAATCCTTTCAGGAGGACAGGAAGGCTGGGCTGCACTGACTTCCCATGGACCACCACTTATGGATGTTCTGTTCCACAGCGTCTCACTGGCTTCCATGCCCCATGTCTTCCCCTTCCTCTCTCCCCCCTGACTAACACCATCACCTTGTGTGCTTGGACCATTTTCGTGTCCTTGAGCTCCAACTCTTAGTGAAGGCAGAGCCTTGAATCCATAGTCAAGGCACACTCCCCTCTTTTGTTTCTTTCTATCCATCCTTTCTTAACTATTTCCACCAAAGCTGAGGACTTACCTTAACTACGCCCCTGTATCCTCTGGTCCCTCGGTCTTCCAGCTGGTCTGCTCAAGGCCCTCATCTTTTCTTCACCTCCCACCTCACCACCTCAACCCTCCACATCCCACCTCTAAAGCTCCATGATTGCCTTTACTGTCATCTTAGGACTCTTTTTTTTTTTTTTTTTTGTACTGAGGATTGAACCCAGGGCTGTGGATGCTAGGCAAGCTCTCTACCCCTCAGCTATATCCCCAGGCCTCTTATGCTTTGAAATCAGGTCTAACTTGCAAATCTTAGCATCTATAGGTAGAATTTTGTGCTGATATGATATGGGCCTGGTGTCCTAAGAAGGCTCATATCACATGTCTCCTCTTCTTCCCCCTCACTAGGGGTTCAGATAGGAATTCATTTGTAAACAATAATAGCAAAACAAAGATAAAGTACTATTATTAAATTTAGTCCATAAAGTTCGCTGTTGTCCTAACTCACTGGGAAAATTAAACAAGACTTTCCTCAGGCTCGCCTACAGAGCAGAGCAGGCAACAGGTTTAAACGGATGGTCTGCTTTCAGAGTAGACATTTGAGGCAAAATAGCTAACTGGCCTGCCATAAGTTTCCACACTGTGCGGGATTATAGTCAGTTCTGGGTGTGAGAAAGCCGGACACAATTGGATGATTGAGTGACAAGTTCAGGGGCCAGGGCTCCAAGAATACAGGGAGCAGCTGCAGCAATTAGCACCTTGGAGGAAAGGTCATCCAAGGCTGCATAGTATCAGACACAGGACGTAGAACCAGTCATCACGGATGGGTGAGGATGTAGTACAACATGAACAGATGGCTGTACCAAGGATGGTCACAGTAACAACCCAACCCTATACTCACCTGCGTGGTGTCCAGCTTCTGACGGTGCAAGGTGATGCTGTCATCTACAAACATGTCTGGCTACGCTCAAGCTATCCTGGGACACGGGTGCCCATGGACCA
Organism: Peromyscus leucopus; assembly: GCF_004664715.2. Taxonomy (NCBI): domain Eukaryota; kingdom Metazoa; phylum Chordata; class Mammalia; order Rodentia; family Cricetidae; genus Peromyscus; species Peromyscus leucopus. Next base: position 14,253,949 of record NC_051079.1, read on the forward strand.
CAGGTTGAACGCAGCTGCTAGGGAGAAACCGTGGTAGTGCAGAAAGAGAAGTATGGAGAGAGGGCATAGAATTTCTATTCCCATTTAGAAACTCCTGGGATATACATTTATAAATTATCTATTTCATGTGTGTGCGTGCATGTGTGTGTGTGCGTGTGTGTGTGTGTGTGTGTGTGTGTGTGTGTGTGTGTGTGTGCGCGAGCACGTGCCATGGTGTGCATATGGAGATTAGAGGACAAGCTGTAGTAGTCAATTCTCTCCTTCCACCACATGGGCCCTAAGAATCAAACTCGGGTCAGCTGGCTTGGTGGCTAGCATCTTTATGCACTCAGTCCTTTCGATGGCCCTTCACTACCTGCTTTTAGGACCGATTCTAGCAGGTAGTATGTGTATATATAACACAATGGTGTGGACAAGTTTGAGTCATCCCAGGACGTGATATTTAGATTGTAGAAACATTTGGAAATACATACTACGAGCAGCCCTGCAGGATTTGGGTCACTTCTGGGGATGAGAAAAGCAGAACAGGAACTGAAGACTGAGCAGCAGGCTCAGGGGCTCAGCCTCTCACTACAGGAGGGAGCTGCCATAGCCGTCAGTGCTCAGAGAAATGGGACCCTGGGAGGCTGCCTGAGCTCAGGGCAGCACAGACGGGATTCCAGCCCCGAGCTTGGGAATTAGACTCAAGAGCTCGCAAGTCTGAGTGTAGGAAAAGCTGACTCCATGTGGGATTTGAGACTGAGACAAGGGCTGGTAGGTCAAAACATTTAAACCCCGATTCACGTTTTAAAAATCTCATTAAAAAAAAGACAAAAGCAATCCCTGTTCTTGTCTGTGTCCACCTGCAGACACTGTAGATCAGAGGCTCGGCCCACACTGCCTTTTGGCTCCTCTGTTATCATTAGTCCTGAGTCAGGCCTTGGGAATGCTGGGGTCTGGCAGGGTTATGTTCTGAAATCATTTATAACCAGACTGAAATGAATCCAAATAAATATATTTTGTCCCCTCTGAAAGCCCAAGGTTGTCTGATTTGAAGCCGGTAGCTAACTTCATTTATAAGGATGTATCTGGCATTGGAGGGGCAGTTTCTGCACTGGGTACCAGTTAAAAGCCAGACTGCCAGTTTTCATTTTCCTCTATCAAAACGATCTGCTGCAAAATTAACAAATTCGAAATGGTTCGGGACAAGCGATAGCCTCTATAAGTTTCAGACATGAACTAATAAAAACCACATTCTGAAGCCAAAGAGAATGGCATGTATTTATAATTTTACAACTGGCTGAGTGCTATTTTAATTAATGTGGTGAACTTGTGAATTCGGTCAATTTAATTATAGAGAAAATAACTGCATTTGGTTTATTGCCTATTTAGTGCGATTAAAATTTACTGGAGGAAAAAAAATCATGCATGAGCAGTATTTTAACATTTTCCTAAATGCCTGGCTGACATTTGGTGCACAAAAATGAACTCTTATTTTCTACCTCATGTTGAATTATGTTTTGTGATCACAGGCTGAGCTAGATTTGATCCAAAGCAGCATGCAGTAAATCAGCTGCTGTTGCTATAATTCTCCAGAATAAAAATTATGGAAAGATTGTTTATTAACCCAAATCCTTCTGAAGAAGTAATTTGCTACTTTATTTTCTATTTTCATCCCATTCTCATGCTTTCTCTGTCAAGCACGCCAGTCCTTTCTCTTACTATTTCATATTAATATGTCCAAGCAAACTTACACAACACTATGGAGGGCTCACCAGAGACTCGGCTGGCGTGAGGGAGTCCACTCAAACACATATTATAGGAAAACAGTAAATCTATTTATGCATGAGTTCTGTATGTGTTTATGTGTGTGTGCGCGCGCGCGCGTGCGTGCGTGCATGCGTGTGTGCGTGTGTGTGTGTGTGTGTGTGTGTGTGTGTGTGTGTGTATGTGTGTGTGTGTGTATGTGCTCGCGTGTGAGGCCAGAGGTCAATGTTGTCTCTCTTCTTCTATCATTCTCCACTTTACTTTCCGAGACAGGATCTCTTGTTAAACTTGGAGCTCACTTATTTATCAAGACCAGCTGGCCAGCAAGCTGTAGGAACCCTCCTGTTTCTGCATCCCCAGCACTAGGGTTATAGGAAAGCCCACCCACCCACTCCCCCCCCACACACATGCATTCAAATAAAGAAATGGAAAACATAAAAATAAAGAACTTGACCTGGGCCAGTAGAAATCAACCACTGGGCACTATTATGGTGAATGAGTACAGGGTAGTGAAATGGGAGAGAGAGGCAACATGGTACAGGGTAGTGAAATGGGAGAGAGAGGCAACATGGTTTGTGTGCTGGGAAGAGAGGTGGATCTTGTAGATGTAACCATCTTATTAAAATAGAAACACAGAGCCAAATGCAGAGTTGAAAGCCCAAGAGGTCAGAGCAGTAGCTAAGAGCTGATACTAAAAACCCTTTCTTACCCTTCACTGCCGCTGCTGTCCTTCCCCTCAGAAAGAGACCTACTTCCTATGTGTCTGTCTTTTTATTGACTTTCTGTTCTGCCTTCTCATTGGTTGTAAACCCAACCACATGACCTCTTCGTCACTGCCTGTCTATACAGACCTCCAGGTCTCTATGGTTGGTATTGAGATTAAAGGCATGTGTCTCCATGCTGGCTGTATCCTTGAACACACAGCGATCTGCCTGTCATGTGATCTGGATTAAAGGTGTGCGCCACCACTGCCCGGCTTCTGCTATGGCTTGCATTTAGCTCTGACCCCCAGGCAACTTTATTTATTAACATACAAATAAAATCACATTTCAGTACAAATAAAATATCACCATAGGATCTGAAGGGCTGATGTGAGTAGTCTCCTTGCTACCTGCAGCCTGGGCTGTTGCCAAGAGCCATGTGTTGGTCTGTGGTCCTGACACAGCAGTGGTGGTCTGTGTTGATGTCCGTGGCTCCTGTTCTCATGAGGGCCCTGCAGAGGCCTGGAGTCTGGGCCACCATCTGTGACCATGCCAGTGTCCGAGGGATGGTCGCCCACAGGGGCCATGCTGATCTAAGAGGCCTGTGCTGCCACCCAGGACCATGGTGACATCTGGGCCTAGACTGCTGTAACTGGGCTAGGTGTTGATGTCCATGGCTCCTATTGCTACCAAGGGCTGTGCAGAGGTCTGTAGTCTGGGCCAACACCTGAGGCAAGGTATTTGTTTGGTCTTTGAGTATCTAGCTGCTACTGGACCATACAGATCTGGGTGATCTGTGCTGCCACCCAGACCCATGGTGATGTGGGACCTGAACTGCGACCAAGGGTCATATCTAGGTCCATGGCCCTGCCGCAGCCAGGCTCTGTGTTGACGTCTGTGGCTCTTGTTATTATCAAAGGCCAAACAGATGCCCGGGGTCTGGGCTGACACCTGGGGACATATTGGCATTCAAGGGCCATGCTGCCACTGGGGCCATGCTGATTTGGGTGACCATGGGGACATCTGGGCCCAGGCTGCTGCCAAGGACCATGTCTGGGTCTGTGTCGATTCTGAAGGCAGTGAGAATAGGGCTGTACAGAGTTGGTCCTGCCTGAACTGCTGCCAGGGGCCATGTCTGGGTCCATGGCCCTGCTGCAACCAGGCTCTGATTTATGTCAGTGAGTCCTGTTATCACTGAAGGCCGAACAGATGCCTGGGGTTTGGGCTAACACCTGGGGACATGTTGGTGCTTGAATGCCATGCTGCCCCTGGGGCCATTGCCATCTGGATGACCTGCAGTGTCAGCTAGGGCCATGATGACATCTGGACCCAGGCTGCTGCCAAGGACCAGTCTGGGTTCATGGTCCTACTGTAGCCCGAGTCTGTGTTGATGTCCATAGCACATGTTGCCACCAAAGACCACATAGATGCCCAGGATCTGGGCTGCCACCTGTGGCTATTTTGGTGTCTGAGGGTCATGTTGCTGCTGGGCCTATCTATACAGACCCAAGTGACATGCACTACCACCCACGGCCATGGTAACATCTGGGCCCGGGCTGCTGCCAAGGACCAAGGCTGGGTCTGTAATCTGCAGCTGGTCTCTGCTGCTGTGTTGGTATCCTTGGCCCGTGTTGCCACCCAGGATGTCTGTCAGGAGTCTGGGCCATGTTAGCGTCTGAGGGCCATGCTGCTGCCAGGGCTATACAGATCTGAGTGACCCGTGCTGTCACCCAGGGCTCTGGTGTCATCCAGGCCTGGGCTGCTGCCAAGGGCCGTGTCTGGGTCTGTGGCCCTTCTGAAGCCTCGGTCTGTGTTGACATTCCGAAGGGAACGAGGAGAGGGCCTATACAGAGTTGGCTCCAACTCTCACTGGCGGCCGCACTAGGGAAAACTGGCTTCTGCCCCTCACCAACCGCAGCACTCGGGAGAAAGGGCCCTGCACCTCGCCTGGGCATCACTGCAGAGCTGACCACATTGGTGGGGTGCAGGGGAGCTGGATCTGAAGGCGTGAGAGTGGGAGAGCTAGCCCCATGGTCTGTCACGTGGTGGCGTGGGTGTGAGAGAGCGATGCCACCTACGGCAGGTTGCAAAGCTGGTCCTGGGGTTACAAGAGCGGGAGAGCTGACCCTGCCCCGGACCAGCTGCAGCACTCAGGACAGAGGGCCCTGCACTTCGCCTGGGCAGCGTGCCGACCCTGTTGACAGCGGTGCGGGGTGATCAGGCTCAGCGGACATGCGTGGGAGAGCTGGTCCCACCCCTCATCTGGCACGTGGTGGAGTGGGAGATGTCCCCCACCCCTCACCACCTGTGGTGGGTGGGAGAGCTGGCCCTGCGCTCGCTCGCTCGTGGGACTGGGACTAGCTGGCCGCGCCCCTCACTGGCCGCAGCACTAGGAGAACAGGCCCTATACCTCGTCGACAGGGCAGCACATTAGAGCCTGATCCTGGAGCCGGGCCGAGGGTGTGAGGGCAGAACTGGCCCCACTCCCTGCTGTCTGCTGCAGTGGGTGAACTAGCCGGGGCAGTGCTCACCCAGGTAGTGACGATGACGAGGGAGAGCTAGCTGGAGGGCTGACCAACCCCACCACCACCCAGGCCCTGAACCAGGGCTAGGAGTTGGCCCACCCCAACCCCCACCACATCTGTGACCTGCTGGAGCATGTGAAGGGGCGGGACCTGCAGACCCAAAGCGGCAGGATCTCCATGACACAGGGCAACAGCAGGAGATCCAGTGAGGGCCCAGGATCGAGGTGCAGCAGAAGCCAGAGGCCTCGAACCAGACCATTGATGAACAAGTAAAGCTGTGTGGACTAAAAGGTGAACTGTGTGACTCACTGTGTCGCAGTACAGCTTCCACACCAAGACTGGCTTTGGTTTGGTTTGGTTTTTTGTTTGTTTTGTGTTTGCTTGTTTGTTTCTGTGCTTGTTTTATTTTTCTTTTAAATTTTATTTTATTAGTGGGGAGAGGTGGCGGGGGCAGAGGGCGGATATGAAGGGACAGGGAGATGAATGGGATTGGAATGCATGATATGAAATCCACAAAGACTCCATAAAAAGTTAAAAAATAAAGAAAGAAGGAAGGCTGGGAGCTAAGTGTTTAAAACATGAGCCTGTGAGGGGACAGTTCCTATGCAGCCAGGACAAGCCAGTGTATACATGGAGAAAGCTCCAGCCCCATGATGGACAGAGACAGAAGAAGGTCTGTTCAGCCACCTCAGTCTTTGAGTCCAACTCTCCCTTTCAAATGCTTCTCTGAGGAGATGCTCTACACCACCCCACCCGCCCCCGCATCCAGGCTCCATTTTTGGCTTGTGTGATGTCAGGACTCAAGGTCACCCCCTCAGACCTCTTCTTCAACGTCTTGGCAGACACGGAGAGGTCCATGACACAGTGTGCCTGAGCAAACCCATCCAGGTCACATAGCCTTCTGCGGATTCAACTAGCAAAGCTGCATTAAACCTATTTACTTAGTAGATGGAACATCTGCCGTTGCTGTGGATTGGGGGTTGGGTGGGTGGAGCTGACCTGCTTCAAAGAGTCACAAGAGACAGTAATAACTCCTGGTTGTTATTTCACCCCTTGAAGGGCCCGTAAGCCAGGAGTTAACGCTCCTGCTTTCTGACCAGGTGCTTTTAGCTTAAATCACTGTCAGCCAGCCCTGGGTCAACATCTCCTGAGGACAGTTGGGCTTCTTCAGCTACTTCTCTATCCCAAACTTTCGGTGACGTTAGAGAAGAAAAATGGGGAGTACATCTTATTCTCCTCTTATGAATGCTGTGTGGTCGCTTCCTTTGACAGTTTTTAAATGAACTCAAACTCAACCAAGTTCTAGAAGGTTTTCCCTCCGCTACGAGAATGCTTCACTGTCAACGTTGAGGACAGCTTTTATCAGAACCTGCCAATGCTGGGGGGCAGAAAGAGCAAGCTGACTGGGAAACACTCCTACCCGCTTCACGGAAAGACAGTGAGTCCCAGTGGGAATACTGGGCTAGCTCCCTGTCAGACTCTGAAGAGCATGTGCTGTCTTTAAGGGTGTTGCATTTATATTTTATGTTTCACTAGTCTCAGAGGACTTTCGAATATCAGTGGGCCTTGCTTTCCTTTCTGTTCTCAAGACAGCAGAGAGCCAACCCAAATGAGAAAGCTGTAGCCGGGCATAGGCACATAACCACAGGGCTGGGGGGTGTAGCTCACTGCATACCTTGAATGCACAAAGTCCTGGGTTCCACCCTGGCGCCCTGCAAAATTGGGCCTAGGCACTCAGGAGGTGGGAGTTTAAGAGTCGTTCTCAAACTTTTCCAGTGTTTCTATTGAGAAAATGCCTGCTCTAACTATCATGACCCATGGACATAAAGAGAGCAATCCTTCATTAGGTCCTGGAAGAACGTGGTGTGCCTGCCGCTAAGGGCCTGTCTGGGGAGAGGCAGGGTAGATCTCATTCAGGCCTTGCTCCAGTCACATGACTGGTGCCTTGCTCTGTGGCTCTCACCAATCCACGCTCTTCTCTCCCTCCACAGTTGACCACAGTTCAGCATTCTGGGACGGCCCTCTGCCTACAGCACCATTTTGACAGGCGTGGAGCCCCTGCGGGGCTTCCCCTCAGTCCCCTGTGTCCATCTCAGGCACAGACTGTCTTCGTAACACACACACTTCCCAGTGACAGAAGAAGAGACTCTGCTACAGAGGAGGGAAACACTTGGAATGACCCTTTCCAGCTCTGTGTGGAGCACTAGCTGGGCCCTTTGTTCACGCTCCTCTCCAGAGCATGCCCGAGATACATCCCTTGTCAAACAGCTGACAGCCACTGCCTGGGTCGAGGCCTCGGAGGCAGTTATTTCTCTTGGGCTGGATTGGAGTTCTAGGAAGGTGACATCTTCCCCCCCACTTCTCCATGGGGACCCAAGGAAAGGTTAGTCCCTGTGGATTTGTTTTCAGAGATGGAAAGTAGGAAGCAGACTCCCTGATTTTTTTTTTTTTCTGCTGCATGTCACTTTTCTTTTTTAGAGCAAAGGATGCACCATTTATTATTTGAGAAAGTCTTATCAAAAGCAAGTTATTATAAGAAACAATAGAACCATCCAGAATGCAGCCTGTGAGAATGCCGGAGCCAGGTAATGAAACCTAACAGTCGCTTCTGCATTTCTGAGAGGAGGACAAAAAAAATCCACAGTGGCTGTCATCCTCAGCAGAGAAGATATTGAAGTGTTTTATAATTAGCTCCCACTCCCCTGACTAAAGGGATGAACGAGAATATCTCAATTCCTCCTTCAGAGCATTAGGAAGCCCCCCGCGGTAACACGGAGGCAGCCACCTCCACCGGCACCTGCCACTTCCCGCGTGGAGATTTTCTCCTGCCAATGATGCTCCATTCGCCCATCACCGGAAACCTGCCTGAGTTTTCTCCTTCCAATGTAATATTTCCGTTATTGCTTTTCGACACAGTATAATAACTACGGTGTCAGACAGTAGCATGTAGAGACACACACAGGATGCAGATGAAAGGCTCCAGGGTTGGCTCAATGTCATGCACACATGGAACTCTGGGGTGACGGGGCTGGCCTACCTCATCACTGAGTCCTCTCCTTTTCCTTAATGCCCCATACGGCATGTGCTCCCCCAGATCCCCGTGCTCGCTGGTTTCCATAGCACCCACCTGTCAAGACTGGTTTGGGGCAGCTGTGTGTTTCTGAGATCCAACTTTTCCCTACTGACCGGCAGGCAGGACTTGTAGCTTGGCTCCCAGCAGATGGTAGCAGTCATTTGGGCGGAAGTCCTTAGCCCCTGTGTCCCTGTTACCTCCATGTGCTGCGGTTCACCATCTGGGGCAGGAAACAGTCCCTACCATCTAAGTGGTTAGCACCCTCACTGCTGTTGCTAATAACTTACTAATGGGTAATTTCTGAAATCATAACACGTAGAGATATTTAGGACTACAGAAGGGAACCCTGGGTTCCTTGTTCCTGGGACCGTCATGGAGGAGCAGACAGGATTCTTTCTCCTTTGTCCAGGCTGCTTCCTTTGCAAAGTACTCACTAAGAGGTGATCTTTGGTGGGGGAATTTAATGCAGGGATTGGGGGGAGGATCTGGTGGGGGAAAAGCAAGGTTCAAGGGGAAAGGCCGACATTTGACACAGCGCGTAGCTGCCACGCCAGGGCCCATGAGACAGGAGGAGCAGAGGGTGCAGCTAGGGACCTCAATCACAGATATTGAAAGAGTCTGGCTGCCTGGTGGAGAGCTGGAACCCTAGGGGAAGGGTGGAGCCATGACAGAGCCAGCCCCTGCTGAGGTTCAAAAGGCAGAGCCGGAAGGAGTGGATCACTGGGCATTTTTCTCTGGTTTCCACCAGCTTCCCATTGGCCATGCCCCCTAGAAATATCATGGGAAAGAACCTGTGGCCAAAAGAGCCCCCAGAAGGGATGGAATAAGTTAGAGACACACACTGCCAGCCAGGCTTTCCTACTGCCTTAGTTTGCACTCAGAAAGACTAAGATCAAGAAGCCATCACAAACTGGATCTTAGCTCTCTTGCCCCTGGAAACAGGGTATCTTAGTTAGGGTTTCTATTGCTATGAAGAGACACCATGACCACAGCAACACTTATAAAGGGAACATTTAATTGGGGCGGCTTGCTTACAGTTTCAGAGGTTCCGTCCATTATCATCATGGTGGGGAGCATAGCGGTGTGCAGATAAAGATGGTGCTGGAGGAGTAGCTGAGAGTCCTGCATCTTGCAGGCAATAGGAAGTCGACTGAGACACTAGGCAGTATCCTGAGCATAGGGAACCTCAAAGCCCACCCCCACAGTGACACACTTCCTCTAACAAGGCCACACCCACTCCAACAAAGCCACACCTCCTAATGGTGCCACTCCCTATGAGCATATGGGGGCTGACGACATTCAAACTACCACACAGGGTCAAGAATGTGATCAGCTGTGGAGATAAAAAAGGATCCGAGGAAGCATTTGGAACTCCAAGAGCTAAGAAGGCAACTGTAAGTCTGCTTAGGGGTGACTCCCAATGATGGGGGAGGTGCTTAGGGGTGACTCCAAATGATGGGGGAAGAGCTTAGGGGTGGCTCCCAATGATGGGGGAAGAGCTTAGGGGTGGCTCCCAATGATGAGGGAAGAGCTTAAGGGTGGCTCCCAATGATGGGGGAGGAGTTTAGGGGTGACTCCCAGTGATGGGGGAGGAGCTTAGGGGTGGCTCCCAATGATGGGGGAAGAGCTTAGGGGTGGCTCCCAGTGATGGGGGAGGAGCTTAGGGGTGGCTCCCAATGATGGGGAGGAGCTTAGGGTGGCTCCCAATGATGGGGGAGGAGCTTAGGGGTGGCTCCCAATGATGGGGGAGGAGCTTAGGGGTGGCTCCCAATGATGGGGGAGGAGCTTAGGGGTGGCTCCCAATGATGGGGGAGGAGCTTAGGGTGGCTCCCAGTGATGGGGAGGTTGAGAGTTGGAGTTGTCTTAGAAGGTAGTAGAAATCTAAATCCTCACATTCCATTCGGAAACCTGGGCTAGATGTGGTCTGTGATCAAGTGAAGGGAGAGAAATTAGACTGAGGCCTCAGGTTGTATAAAGGTATTTCAAGCCATATGACATGCTCGTATTAGACAAATTACATGCTCTTGAGCTGCTAATACTTTGTACTAGAATAAAATTGTCATTGCATCTCACAAGGCTGAGGTAGTAGGCATACCACTGTGAGCTGTCAGCCTCGTGGTTACAGCCTAGCCAAGCCTGAGCTGGAAGCCCTAGGCCACATCCCCATCCTGGTCAGTGACAACTTCTTTCTTTTCTTTCTTCTCTCACAGAGTTGCTATGGGGGTCATACGAGACAAGTTATCAGCACCCCAAAGTGCTCAAATAATGTGACGGACCTTACGGGGCAGAGAATCCTCTCGTGACCTGGAGCAGGGCCACTCATCTCCAAGGCCCCTCAGGGGCTTCCTTCCCAGGCTAAGCCAACGAGACCATGCAGCGGGTAAATGACTTCCTCTCGCCTGTTTTTACAGCTAGACAAAGAAAGCAGCCCGGAGCACATCCAGATCAAAGGTGACAAATTGCTTTCCCAGATGGTGGGTCTTTATCCCAAGAAAAGCCCCACAAATTACAGCATGTCAAGACAGTCCAGAAGCAAAAAGAGATCAGAAGAAAAATGCATTGGCTGGCAATATTTACAGCCTTCAGAGTTGCCTGTGAGAGTCCTGAGGTACCGCGTGTATTCCACTCAGGTCAGCAGCACATTTACCATGGTGAAAATAATGTGTATTGTTATGTGAGGGGGAAGAGAAAGACCCCCAGGAGGATAGGCTTTCCCCACTCTCTGAAAGCCTGGCTAGGAACCCAGATCCCTGGAGGTTGTGGAGGTGAAGAGGTGAGAGAGTAATCAAGGGGCCTGCAGAAATGGATAAATGTCTCTAACCATCACGGGCCCCCTCAATGGCCTGTGTGAGCAGCAAAGGGGCTGGAAGTACTTCCGGAAGCCAAGGTGACCGAGTCAGGCAGAGGCAGCTGAGGGAGTCTGTTGATGCGTTATGATCGGGCATGGGGGCAGAATAGTGTCACACAGGCTGGGTCAGGAAGGGAGGGGCGAGAGCAAGCTGGAGTCCAGGATGAAGAGCTCCAGATGAATCAAACAATGATGACGGGAGTGGTAGTGGGGATATCTGGGTCCCGTCCTCTCCTCCGCACTCCCCCCTCCCGCACCCCCACCCACTGCCGCCGCCGCCTTCTTAATCTCATTAATAACAGAATGTAAAATGAAGTTAGGAATTACTCTGAGTTAGTAAAGTGGCAGCTGTAGGTACCCTTCCCAGATCTATGACTTCACTAATCCTATTGGGTAGTAGAGTTTCCTATTCCAGGCATGATTTCCCTCTTGTTGAGGGGCCTTAAGACCAACTAGAGAGCTGTTGGTTACTAAAAGATATGTGTGCTGCTACTGCGAACATCTCAGAAGAGGAAGCAGGAAGATTGCAAGAGCCAGAAGAGCAGAAGTCTGCTGTGAGGCCCTCTTAGAAATGTCAGGGAATTTATACGCAGGAAGTCTCAACATGGCTGCCTAAACAAGACCCAAACAATGTTAACACGGAAGGGAGAAATCTCTTGGAGCCCCAACTTTGTCTTGTAGACAAGGAACTGCAGGCAACAGAGGAAGGTTGAGAGTGAGAGAAATAATCTCCCCAGGGCAAAGCTCTCCAGTAGACTATCCAATACCAAATGATCAGCCCTAAAAACATACATAGAAGTAATGTCATACAGACTGAGCAGGCTGTATTTATATATTAAGGAATTGTGTGCGTGTGTGTGCAGTTGAAAAAAAAAAAAGGAGGCAAGGTTTGCCTTAAGCCATTCTAAAGTAAATTGTCTTCAGTCAGTTTGAGAAAGTGGGGTGGGAGGACATGGGAAGGGTTGGAAGGAGGAAAGGGAAGAGGGAAAATGGTGTAATTATATTTTAATTTCAAAAAATAAGTAAAATAATTGAAGAATAGACTCAAAGGAGGCTCAATGACAATTTTATTATAGTTTAAAAACAAACAAACAACAATAAAAAAATGAGGCTAGGCATGCTGCAAACCTCAGCAGCTGCCTAGAGGAAGAGAAGAGCCATGCTGTTTGATGTGGGCAGCATGGAGGTCACGTGCATATTGTCAGGCAGCCATGTGATGGGAAGAGAGCTTTAGAGAAAAGGAAACCCAAACTATCAAAAAAAAAAAAAAGCATCCTTAGCTTAGAGGTTAGAGCACTTGTTGCTCTTGTAGAGGACCTGGGTTCAATTCCCACATCACAACACATAACTCCAGTTCCAGGGATCTGACACCATTCTCTGCCCTCCACAGGCACCAGGCGTGTGCACATGTACATAGGCAAAACAGTCATATCTATATCTATATAATAAAATAAATAAATCTAAAAAAAAAAGTATACTGGGGTTCTGGCCAGCATCTGAAAGTGTTATGGGTCTGGGGTCATTCAGAGGTTCACCAGTCTGACCATGTGCAAATGTTAATAAGTAAGAGACTTTATTAAATATTGGTCAAGACCATGGATACTGGCCAGGTCCATACCCAAGACTTATGCTCTTAGTATGACCTTGAATTACATTAGTCATGTGCTGTGGATGTCTTTCTGTATGCTGTGAAAATGTGTTGCTATGACTGATTGATAAATAAAAAGCTGATTGGTCAGTAGCCAGGCAGGAAGTATAGTATAGGTGGGATAAGCAGAGAGGAGAATGCTGGGAAGTGGAAAGCTGAGTCAGAAGATGCTGTCAGCTGCCGCCGCCATGAGAAGCAAGATGTAAAGTACCAGTAAGCCACAAGCCACATGGCAACTTATAGATTAATAGAAATGGGTTAGTTTAAGTGTAAGAGCTAGTCAGTAATAAGCTTGAGCTAATGGCAATACAGCTTGTAAAAATAAGCCTCTGTGTGTTTACTTGGGTCCAAGCAGCTGTGGGACTGGCGGATGAGAGAGATTTGTCCTGACCACTGGCAGGTTGGGACACAGACAAACTTTAGCTACAGTCATGGGCTTATAAGGACAAAATCCACAGGTTGCATACTTCCTGCCTTCATCCAATCAATGGCAAGCACACACCCTGACGTATTTTCTGCCTACATACCTTCCACCTATGTGATCAAGCACACATCATGTAGGGCAACCATGCTTATTGAGAGAAGCAAAACCATGTGGCTTGTTATCTTATATGAACAACAACTCCCAGAATTCTAGGAAGCTACCTGTTCTAGGGCAAGTGGTGCTTACAGGTCAGAAGTATTTTTGTTTTATAGATTTCTTAAGCACAGTATCCTGAGTCAAATCCTTGACTCTGTGGTGGGTACCTGTTCATATTGGGATCTGTAATGGCTGGTTTTCTGTGTCAACTTCACACAAAAGTTATCAGAGTCATCAGAGAGGAAGGACCCTTAGTTGAGGAAATGTCTCCATGAGATCCAGCTGTAAGGCATTTTCTCAATTAGTGACCAATGGGGGAGGGCTCAGCCCATGGTAGGTGGTGCCATCCCTGGACTGGTGGTACTGGGTTCTATAAGAAAGCAGGCAGAGTAAGCCAGGGTAAGCAAGCCAGTAAGCAGAGCTCCTCCATGGCCTCTGCATCAGTTCCTGCCTCCAGGTTTCTGCCCTGCTTGAGTTCCTGTTCTGACTTCCTTCAGTGGTGAACAGCAATGTGGAAGAGTATGCCAGATTAACCCTTTCCTCTCCAATTTGCTTTCTGGTCACGGTGTTTTGTCACAGCAATAGAAACCCTAACTAAGACAGGATCTAATAACAACCAGTGTAATGGCACCCAGATGGGAATGTATGTGTCTAGTTAAGGCCTTAATAACACAAAGGCCAACAGAAATTAACAGAAACAGAAGGGCCAAAGGATGCAATCAGAATTACTATCTAGGAGGAGCCCAAAAATGAGAAGGGGAACCAACCATTTATTTCATTTCATTTCAGGTCCCCTTTTGGCAATTCTTTTTTTTTAAGTGCAGCCAAATTACCCCTAATGGTGTCTTGTGGTTTGCACAGAAACAAGAATTTTTCTTAAAGCCATAGAATAGCCTTCTTGTTTTACATAGGTGGGTCGAGTGCCCTGTCACAGTTTAGAACTATTTCAGTTAATGAATCCACCTGTTGATAGCTCTGGGTCATTTGTTTTTAACAGGCTCCTTTCCTGGTATTCCAATAGACACTGTAGGTAGCATTTTGTCACCTTTGCCAGGGAGTTTCCTTTGGACCTAACATTCCAGCCTTTGTTGAGGATAAGGGGAGATGTACTCTCTTCTGTAACTACTTCCTGCTGAAACGAGGACATCACTGTCAGGGCCCAGGAAGGCTGGGATGCTAGCCATAGACCAGAAGGGGATTCAGACAATGGAGCATTCATTGGAAGCATCTTGTTTGCTGACCCTGCTGAAGAGACAGGGATCAATCACAGCTGGACTGGTTCACATCAGCTTTCAGCCAGTCCAGGGCTCACAGCCAAGTGGAACAGTTTGTAGTCCACAGCTGATTTCTGGATAGTGTCTGTGAGCCAAGTGGAAATCTGCTGAGACAGATATAGACTAGGGACAGAAATTAAAGTTAAGCGACTGAAAGGAAAATCTTCCATTTGGAGCTTCCCCCTCAGGAATAGGCAGCAGGTAGGGAAGCTTAGACTGCTGGCTGGCATGACGGGAGTCCTTATCTGGAGTCCATCTGACCCGTGACAGGTGGATTCAAGTTGTGGCATGAATTCTTTAGTTTAAAAGAGATAGAACTTTTAGATATATTAGCACTACCACTGTTTGTGATCTGTGCTGAAATCCACGTTGTAGACAAAGCAGCTAACTGGTGCCTATGAAACAGCTGGAGTAGACTCACACCTTCAAGTAATAGCAAAAGCTATGGCTTTGGGTTAAAAAGCATGAACATTCTTTTATGAACATTCCTTCCTCAGTCCAGAGGGATGGATATATAAATATATATGACAGAGATGGTTTTAGCATCTTTAAGTGTTATTTTTAGAAGACAACCAGAGGAAATTTAAAATCTTGAGCTTGTGACTGATAATAGTAGTCAATGCTTTACCAGCTTATGAGAACTCCATTGATCAGTGTTAAAACTCTGAACTTTTGAAATCTTAGTCTAACAATAGCATAGAGGGGAAAGAAATCTGAAACAATTTTTATTTTTTATATACCTTAAATCACTTCCTTCTACCTTTACAACTTGTGTTTGCATATCTTAAAACATTTTAGATCCTCACAACTTACTTAAGCTTTCACATCTTTATGCTTTTTC